>NC_057812.1:492018523-492318523 GCF_018294505.1 Triticum aestivum | reverse complement strand
CACACTCAAAGACTTCCTGAAGAGCAAAGGCTTCAAATCTGGTTCCCTCGACCCCACTCTCTTCACGAAGACATATGATGGTGAACTGTTTGTGTGCCAAATATATGTGGATGACATTATCTTCGGCTGCACCAATCAGAAATACAGTGAAGAGTTTGGATATATGATGCAAGAGCAATATCAGATGTCCATGATGGGTGAGCTGAAGTTCTTCCTTGGTCTTCAAATACGTCAGCAACGCAACGGCATCTTTATATCTCAAGAGAAGTATCTCAAAGATTGCCTGAAGAAGTTTGGTATGCAAGACTGCAAAGGTTTCACGACGCCAATGCCAGCCAAACATCATCTGGGTCCCGACGACAATGGTAAAGAGTTCGATCAAAAGGTATACCGCTCCATGATTGGTTCCTTACTTTATCTATGTGCATCTAGGCCAGATATTATGCTTAGTGTTTGCATGTGTGCTCGATTCCAAGCGGCACCAAAGGAATCGCATCACTTAGCTGTGAAGCGAATTCTTCGATATTTGGCTTACACCCCAACTCTAGGATTATGGTATTCAACGGGCTCAAAGTTTGATCTGGTTGGATTCTCGGATGCTGATTATGCTGGTGACAAGGTGGATCGCAAGTCTACATCAGGCACACGTCATTTTCTGGGATGATCACTTGTATGTTGGTCTTCAAAGAAGCAGAACTGTGTATCTCTCTCTACTGCTGAATCTGAATACATTGCCGCTGGATCTTGCTACGCTCAGCTTCTGTGGATGAAGCAAACACTCAAAGACTATGGCATTCATCTGAAGCAAGTGCCACTCTACTGCGACAATGAAAGCGCCATCAAGATTGCCAACAACCCAGTTCAGCACTCGAAGACAAAGCACATTGAAATTCGTCATCACTTTCTCAGAGATCATGTTGTGAAGGAAGATATTGATATCATACACGTCAACACTGAAGAGCAATTGGCAGATATCTTCACCAAGCCCTTGGATGAGAAGAGATTTTGCAAGTTACGGCGTGAGCTAAATATCTTGGAATCCTCAAATGTACTGTGATCAGGCACACATCCTAACACTTATGAATATTGATGACTTAGATGTGCAACACACGAAGTAAAGTATATCTTCAATCAATGAAGACATACATTCTAAGTGTGAATACATTAATGTGGAATTTGACTTCGGAGCGCCACGATAATTGTGCGCCGTGTTTGGGTCTAATTCCTATACGGTGGGTAACGCCACCACCAAATTCTTATGTTTGAAGTGTTTTACCCATGGCGTTACATTTGCTATGTCTTCACATTTTTTTGTCTTCATTATCAACTTGTCCTCATGATTATCTTCACTATGTTGGTTTGATTGTCTTTTTCACACACACATATATATATACATAGTGTTTTGTCCTCTACAACATTCACTTATAGCTATGTCTTCTTGTTGAATCTTTTGAACTAAGTGAGTGTGATCGGACCCTAACCTCTCTATGCTTTCTATCTCAAACTCTATCTCTCCAAATCATATGCATTCTATTGAAACTGTCGAATGTCTTCTCTGCGTCCTTGTCAGCAGAAGATATAGAGACAAACATTAAGTCCGTTTTCTATGCTAATTCCTTCACATGAAACCCGGAGAAGTGGGAACGACCACCCGACAATTCAGGCGTGCGTGGGAACGTGGAACAACCTCCGATAGGTTGCATGATGGCCACGTGTTCTTCAGATGTGAATCGCCAGGGGCACCTGTGTAATAATGTTGTGCCATCCCTGTCCCTATAAATACACGCCTCACCACAGTCATTATCCTCCTTCCACTCTCGCACGAACCCTAGCGCCACCGCTAGCCCTCGACGACGCCGGCGACGAAGCGCTTAGCTGCCGCGACCTCTCCGACGCCGTCTTCACGCCGGCCGCGGACATCGTCTTCTTCGCCTCCGCCGTAGGTGTCCTCCGTCGCCATGTTAGGGCACGGACGATCGAACTGCTCGGCCTCCTCTTCCACTCCGTCTAGCAGTTCCTTGTGTGGTAAATAAAACTTCCTTTTTACAGCCCCTTTGATCCTATAGATTCGTCACTTTCTACCACAAGCAGTTTCTGTTCACACATGTTGGATCCACTTCATACTGCATCTCATATTATGCCTAGTATGTTCACTTATGCTTCACAAAGTAGTTAGATTCCTTACTTGTACTGATCTGTGGATTCGTACAAATCTGGAACCAACTCCTTATCTATGAGTGAATGTCTTCGCACGATGAGGTCAATGTCTTCTAAACTGATTTATCTTCAAAATCTTCTGAGAATGCATATGACCTATTCCCCTTCCCTCGCACCTTAATGCTGTCACAGGTACATGTCCGTGGGAGCATCCCTTGGTTCTCATAGTCTGCATTCATTTGCAGGATTCCCGAAGCCAGTTCCTGTTTGACTCACAGGCGGAAGCCTTTGAAACCTTTGAACGTATTGAAGCCATTCAGTTTGAAGTTCATGGCAACGAAGAAATCTGCAAGGAAGGGAGGCAGACGGCGTCATGGGGGAACATCAAGAGATTTGCCTGACGACCTCTCAGAGCTCTACAAGAAAGATCCAGAAGAGGATTATAATCAGCGCAAGACCCGAATCCAGTGGATTCGAAGATATTGGGCAGAACAGTGGTACAAATACAGATTCGTGACCAAGGAATATGCTGAGAAGAGTGCTATCAAAAGTCCTTGGGGTGATATTCTCTTCCGAGGCCTTCCACCCAAGAACAGAGCTGAAGCTATTGCTCAGGGTTTCTATCCGTGTATGGTCCGTGGACCTCAGCCTGAAGATGCCGACCCATCATCACTGCTATGGTGTCGTGATGATAATCTCTTCAAGTGCAACTTCCAGCACGCAAAGGCATCGGCCAAGGAAAACAAGAAGTCATTGGGACTAGACTTCAACCCTGGTCCTTCTGCTCCCCGGGCTGACGGCACACGCGATGCAGAACCCAATGTCATTGGTCCTTTCTACAACCTTGATGGCCTCATCACTCACATCTCAGTTCAAGGTGCCAAAGTGGATCATTCTGATGATGATGCTGACACTGATGAAGCCCCAGCTCCTACTCCAAAGCCGCAGAAGCCAAAGAAGGCTAAGGCTTCAAGATCAGCTGCTCCACCAAAAATCTCACGGGCGAAGCCACTGGCTACTGCACCTCCTGAAGACAGTGTGCAGTCTGAAGATTTGTCATGCATCTCCAAGCCCTCAAGAGTCAAGATGCCTCTGCAGCACACCAGCCAAGAACTAACTGCTGCTGCCATTCTGCGCAATGATGTCATTGATCTGTCCAGTGATGAAGATCTGGCAGATGACACTCTTGAGCAACTGATCAAGAGCAAAGAAGAAGCAGAAATCTTCAACATTTTGCCTCTCTTTGACGTGGCAATCATCCACGACTTCATCGATGAGTGGTTTGAAACGCCCAACCTTAGCTTTGAAGACCTGCAACTTCCCATTGGTCTCAGTGTCGCCTTCCATGGCGCCATTGCTTTAGAGCTAGCTCTAGCTCAGCGCATCGTCGAACTAAAGCAGAAGATTGACTTTGAGAAAGCTCAATTCAAGACGCATATGGCCACGCTCAGCATGCAAGAGGTCAAGAACTTCAAGATCATGCTGCACGAGCTCAAGGAAGCCTTTCTCAAGAAACATGCAGAAGCTCAAGGTTCTCGTGAATGCATGAAGAGCCTGGCTGACAAGTGTGTGTAAGTCTACAATGAGGCTGAGAAGCGCAAGGCCCTTGGGCATCCTGGCATTGACCCCAAGATGGCTGCAAAGAAGAAGAAGAAGCCAGCTGTGGGCGCACCCGACGCACCAAGGCAGGAAGCACATCCCATTGTCTTCCCAGCCAGCATGACTGGCTCGAAGCCAAAAGCTAGGTCTACCGCTTCAGAACTAAAGAAGACGCGGACTGCTGAGGGTGAAGTCAGAAAGAGGAAACATCCTGAAGCCTCTGCTGCTGCTCCCTCCAAGAAGAAGTGCAAGACCAAGAAGGATAGGGCTGCTCCCACAGAGCCCTTAATTGTTGAACCTATCTCCATGGTTCGCCCTGCCGCTGAACATCAAGAGCGCCAACTGACTGTCCCTGAGCCTCCTTTCACAGAGGCTCATGAAGCTGAAGACATTGGTCACCATGACCATGTTGAAGATGATGTAGTACTTCCTCAGATCGAGCACCAACATGTATCATCGCCTGTGCTTACGCACAGCGAACTCATCAGCATTGGTCGTCCTCTGACGCCAATTGCTCAGGATGCAACATGGGCTGATCACCCACAACAACAACAAGTCACACCACCCCGACAAGAAGAAGAAGATGACCTTGAGGCCCAGCCAACTCCATCTCCAAAGGCGTCGCCTGCGTTACGCAGGCTTCACAAAGGACCAAGGTCTCAAGTCTCCGAGTCTGAGGCTAAAACTGCTGAAGACATTTCGGCTGCATCAGCCGATGACACCCAAGAAGAAGAATGTGTTCCTACTCCCCCAACTACTGAAGAAGCTATTCTCGAGGAGAACGTGTTTGTGCCCGACCCTCTAGCTCATCAAGTGGAGGTAGAAAATCTTGAGGCTGCCACCACCAACACCAATGAAGCCACTGACGTTGTCATGGCTGAAGCAAATGTGGAGCCTACACCAACCCAAGAAGCTAATGATGCTACTGCTTCTGTTCCTGCGCCTGCTGCTGGTCCTCAGTTTGACTATCATATTGAGCATAGGCCTCAGGTACAGAAGCCAATGCCAAGGTTGCCCAGGTTTCCAGGTCCTGCAACATCACCTGGATCCTTCAATGTCAACGACTTCAAAGCAAACAACACCTTCTTCAATAGCTCCAAGAACCCCTACTCAAGGGAACGAATATCTTCTGATCGGTTCTGGAGCTATCCACAGCGAAGCTATTACTCCTGCATTCTGTACAATCAAGGTCGCATCTTCCCACATATGCGTCTTGACACCGACACAATAGCTGGTCTGCCCTGTCTGGAAGAAGCTCTGGACTGCTTCAAAGAGGTTTGATTGTTGCCTTTCGTCACTAACCAAGAGCACTAGAATGAAGAGTTGCTGCTCCAATTTTATGCCACACTTCACATACGTGGTTACAACAGAGATCCGAAGACTTGGGTCCTTGAGTGGATGACAGGAAATGTTCATCACGAAGCCAAAGCCTTTGATATTATTGAGCTCACTGGTCTGCCCACTCCTGGAGATCTCTATGAACCTGGATGTCAACTTCACAGTGAAGCGATGGAAAGCATCTTTCAGAAGCCTGAACCGAACATGAGTCAGATGCTCAGTATGATGAAGCCTCTGCCACAAGATGCTGCATATCCTAAGGAGTTCTTTGTCGAAGACCTTGAGTATCTGCCAAGGACTATCTATCACATCATAAGGCAAACTCTCTGGCCCATCAAAGGACATTCTCCACATGCAAAGCTGGAAGGTGCAATGAAGACTTTGGTCTTCTATATTCTTCATGGCAAATGCTTCAATGCACAAGACTTCTTCATCCGCCAACTTGCTGCATCAGGATCTGATCTTTTGGCTTGAAGTTCTATGCTCCATGGATAATGCGGCTGATTAAACTCCACTCAGCTATCTCATATCAGCCATCTGCTCGCAATCATCGGATCTTTCTGCCTGATGTGGATATGTCCGTTGAAGCCATTTATCCTGAGCCTGCCAAGGAACCTATTAGTCTTCAGAATGCGGAGCATCAAAGTTTCACTCAGAACATTGAAGGAGTTGAAGCAGTCACTCGTGTTTATCCTCTGGCTGGTACTACACGTGCACCTCATCGTGCTCTTACTGAAGCCACTGAAAGCACTATTGCCCAACGACCCAAGAAGCGATCTCGTGTTCTCAATGACCAAGAGCTTCTGGTTGCTCTTCATCAGAAACAGGATATGCATCATGACTGGCTGAAGCGCCAAATGCAAAGCCTCTTGGTGGATGTCAACCGCATTCGCAATCTTACCACCAAGAATGCCTTTGTTGCCCATGAAACTTGTCGGTGTACATGGAAAGGGCTGACACTTATGTGTCCTGAGGATGATCTTCAAGAGGATGGCTTCTCTGAATGTTTCAAGTTTGACTCCACACCTCCCCGAAGGGCTGTGCTGCGACAAACTCCATCTCTTGAAGACTCTGAGTTTTCTTCCTCTACGGCTACTGTGAATGCGAGAGTGATCGAGGATGAAGATGATGCCACTTCACCACCCCCTACTTCTGCACGCCTCGACACTGCCCCAAGTTCTTCTGCACCGCCGAACACCACCGATGACCCTGCTGCTTCACCTACTCTTCGTGGGAACGAGTAGATGCTCTATGTCTTCAAACCTTTTTGGTCCTCACTAACAAAAGGGGGAGAAGCTTATGAGTTTGATAGTCTTCAAGCGGGTCCATATGGGCGGTTACTTTATGTTTGCCTAGTGTTTACAACTCTCGTTTTGATACATTTGGTTCTTTGAGTTGTAACACTTAAACTCGATGGTCGTGTGCTACTTATTTGCTATTTTGTGATGCGATGATAAATTCCGCATGTGCGACGATAAATTCCGCACTTAGATCATTTTGCAGACGTCCATTTTTCATTATGCATGTTCATTATCTTCACATACCTTTCATGCATGATGACTTGTCATCATAAGTTGAAGAGGATCTCCACAAGTACAACCTGCCATGTGCATTTGCATTCCAAAAGCAAATTACTTATATGCACATCTTCAGGGGGAGCCCTTGCAACTTATGAAGACAATTCCTTATCCTTTAAAATTTCACATATTATATTCCCCGTTGAAAACTTCAACTAGTTTGTCATCAATCACCAAAAAGGGGGAGATTGTAAGTGCATCTAGTGCCACCCCTAGTTGGTTTTGGAGTATTGACGACAAGCCTAGTTGAGGGACTAATGTGTTTGTGAGAATTGCAGGATAACACAGGTAGAAGTCCCTCATTGATTCGGTTTTCCTACCATAGATGACCCCTAAAAATGTATGAAGACATTGAAGTCAAAGGTGGTATGTGAAGACATTCACATTGAAGACTATGACAAGAGAAGACATCACATGAAGACTATGGAGCACGAAGACTTAGATCTTTCGTAGTTCTTTTTCTTCTTTGTTGAGTCATAGGAACCACTGTACTGTTAAGTGGGGTCCAAGAAAACCAGTCAGAATGACTGAAGTGATGCTTAACCAAAAATCCTATGTCTTCGAGTGAAGACTATGAGAGCGAATCTTGTTCAGAGTTGGACAAGTCAGCTTTGCTTGTAGCCCAAGTAAAGTTGCCATGTGTGTTTGAAATCTGACAGTTGGAACACGTGTCAGTTCCTTAGTGACCCAGGGACATTTCGGACAAATCAGGTCGGGTTGCCTAGTGGCTATAAATAGCCCACCCCCTACAACCATAAACGGTTGGCTGCTCAGAGTTAAAGTACGACTTTTGTCGTTTGAGAGCAACCCACCTCGAAGCCTTTGAGAGAGAATTCCTTGAGAGGATAAAGCCCTAATCACCCAGAGCCAAAGAGTGTTAGGCATCACTTAAGTCTTCTTGTCTGTGTGATCTGAAGACTTACTACACTTGAGGACTGTGAATCCTCCAGCCGGTTAGGCATCGCGTTCTGAGCATCCAAGAGTCATTGTGGATCGCCGGTGAACGAAGTCTGTGAAGGTTTGGAAGTCTACCTTGAAGACTTACCAGAGTGATTGGGCGAGGACTGGGTGTCCTTAGCTCAAGGGGAATAAGGTGAAGACGAGGTCTTCTGAGTTGAATCTCAGCCTCCCTAACCAGACGTACAGTTGTCACAGCAACTGGAACTGGTCCAACAAATCATTGTCTTCAACGAGTCACTAGTTTCATCCTTCCCTTCCCTTTACTTACTGTTGGTCCTTGTGAAGTCATTGTACGATTGCATCACCATTTGGCTTCACTAAGTGATTACTTGTTCTGATTGGCTTTACAATATCTTCCTACCCGATCCTTACTGCCTAGCTGCTATTAGTCATTGCGCTTTCACTTCATTGAATACTTGACTATGGTTTGCCTAGTGTAGTCTACCTTCCGCTGCATGGTAATAGGTTTATTTCTATCGTTTGTTTTCGAAACTTCCATGTTTTGAAGACTTTCATAAAAATCGACTATTCACCCCCCTCTAGTCGATCACTAGCACTTTCATAGTGCATAAATATAGGTGTGCTAATGCTTCCATGTTTTGTGAGAATTTCCAATATATCAACCAGAGCAGATCGACGGCCATGATTTAGTATCTTGAAAGGTGAAAGGGACAACACCATTTATTATTAGAACAACAATACATCAACTTGATGCTTTTTAAGGTAATAAAATCTTCCTTCGAAAAAACTTTGGAACACCAGTACACTTCCTAGACTATTTTCTTGATCAGAATGCTCACTTGGACACTTGGGGATGACATATAAGTGCTTCCGTGCTTAACTGCCTGTTGATAGAACAAAATAACATGATAAGCCATTGCATGTAGCCAGCGGCAGAGGACAAAAAAAGAGTAATGCAGGGCAAACTTTTAGGATGAAAAAGTTTGATGTAAAACCAAAAGTAGCCCACACCAATACTTCAATGGCATAAATGGTTTGACCCAAGCTTATTCATATTAAACCTCAAAACCAGTTTATCAAATCTGCAATTTACAACAGGAACATAAACTAAACTACATTGTAGATTGCCAAGCAATTAAATTGTTACTCTGACCATCTGCTAAAAAATCGCTACTCTGACCAAACATTTGTGTGAAGAACCACCTCAAGTGTTGTACACATCAGATCAGCCTCAGACTCCCAATTCATCTTATTTGCGATAATTATAAGTTCAATAGCAGCAACACATGACTTCGTATGTGGATCAAACACAGGCAACTGAGGCAAGGCAACAGTGATTGCAGAGAGCATGTGCAAACCTCTCCCCTAACAAACATCTTTGTTAATCTTTCTCGGAAATGGACATCTCTGTTACTCTTTATCGGAGATGGAACAACTTTATGATGAATATTCACACACCGCATCACCACAAACATGTGTAGAAAAAGGATATATATATATAACTAACTTAGCTGATACTCTGTATAATCGATCATGTACTACCATATATATATGGTCTAGATATTTATCGAAAAATATATGGTCTAGATAAGAGGTGTGCCTACATGACCAAACATGCACAACTTTCTCATACAATCATGCTTACACGCCTACTCTGAGGCCTCAAGAACAACATCAAGTGTCAGCATGTTGCTGGACAAGATTGGAAACCAAATCAATTAGCTGCCATCGTCACACCGCAAACATGTATACACACAAAAAAAATCACTAATTTACAATCACGTTCAGCAGCACAAGAGAACTACAAGCTTAGCCATGCATGATGATCACAACTGAATCTCCCCTTCCTCTAAATCTTCTTGGAAGCTTTGATGCTGCCGATGCTGCTTCAGATCGTCGTTGTCAACCTTGTCCTTGCAGAAGAGTCCCATCAGTCGCAACAAGTTGTTCGGCCTCGCTGTGTTGTACTTGAAGGAAATATGCTCTAGAGACAATAATAAAGTTGTTATTTATATTTCCTTATACCATGATAAATATTTATTATTCATGCTAGAATTGTATTAACCGGAAACTTAGTACATGTGCGAATACATAGACAAACAGAGTGTCACTAGTATGCCTCTACTTGACTAGCTCATTGAATCAATGATGGTTATGTTTCCTGACCATAGACATGAGTTGTCATTTGATTAACGGGATCACATCATTAGATAATAATGTGATTGACTTGACCCATCCGTTAGCTTAGCACGTTGATCGTTTAGTTTGTTGTTGTTGCTTCCTCCATAACTTATACATGTTCCTATGACTATGAGATCATGTGATACGTCTCCGTCGTATCTATAATTTTTTATTGTTCCATGCCAATATTATACAACGTTCATATACTTTTGGCAACTTTTTAGACTATTTTTGGGACTAACATATTGATCCAGTGCCCAGTGCTAGTTCCTGTTTGTTGCATGTTTTTTGTTTCGCAGAAAATCCATATCAAATGGAGTCCAAACGGGATAAAAACTGACGAAGATTTTTTTGGAATATATGTGAATTTTGGGAAGTGAAATCAACGCGAGACGATGCTCGAGGGGCCCACGAGGCAAGGGGCGCGCCCCAGGGGGGCAGGTGCGCCCTTTACCCTCGTGGACACCCCGTAAGGCGGTTGGTGCCCTTCTTTCGCCGCAAGAAAGCTAATATCCGGATAAAAATCGTGTCCAAATTTCAGCCCAATCGGAGTTACGGATCTTTGGGAATTTAAGAAACGGTGAAAGGGCAGAATCTGGAACATAGAAACAGAGAGAGACAGAGAGACAGATCCAATCTCATAGGGTCTCTCGCCCCTCCCATGCCATGGAGACCAAGGACCATAGGGGAGACCCTTCTCCCATCTAGGGGGAAGGTCAAGGAAGAAGAAGTAGGGGGCCCTCTCCCCCTCTCTCCCGGTGGAGCCGGAACGCTGCCAGGGCCATCATCATCACCGCAATCTACACCAACAACTTCACCACCGCCATCACCAACTCTTCCCCCCTCTATGCAGCGGTGTAACCCCTCTTTTACCCACTGTAATCTCTACTTAAACATGGTGCTTAATGCTATTTATTATTTCCTAATGATGTATGGCTATCCTATGATGTTTGAGTAGATCCGTTTTGTCCTATGGGTTAATTGATGAACGTGATTGGTTTGAGTTGCATGTTTTATTATTGGTGCTGTCCTATGGTGCTCTCCGTGTTGCTCAAGCGTGAGGGATCCCCACTATAGGGTTTGCAATATGTTCATGATTTGCTTATGGTGGGTGGCGTGAGTGATAGAAACACAGACCCGAGTAAGTAGGTTGTCGCTACCTCTTGAGCACTGCGTTGGTTTTCCCTTGAAGAGGAAAGGGTGATGCAGTAAAGTAGCGTAAGTATTTCCCTCAGTTTTTGAGAACCAATGTATCAATCCAGTAGGAGATCACGCTCGAGTCCCACGCACCTACACAAACAAATAAGAACCTCGCAACCAACGTGATAAAGGGGTTGTCAATCCCTTCACGATCACTTATGAGAGTGAGATCTGATAGATATGATAAGATAATATTTTTTGGTATTTTTATGATAAAGAGAAATAAAGATGCAAAGTAAAATAAACGGCAATAGGAATAACTAAGTGTTGGAAGATTAATACGATGGAAGATAGACCGAGGGCCATAGGTTTCACTAGTG
Source organism: Triticum aestivum (assembly GCF_018294505.1). Taxonomy (NCBI): domain Eukaryota; kingdom Viridiplantae; phylum Streptophyta; class Magnoliopsida; order Poales; family Poaceae; genus Triticum; species Triticum aestivum. The sequence continues at coordinate 492,307,230 of NC_057812.1, read as the reverse complement.
GCTTCTCTCAAGATCATAAGTATTACGGTGGGTAAACGAATTACTGTCGACCAATTGATAGAATTGAGCATAGTTATGAGAATATCTAGGTATGATCATGTATATAGGCATCACGTCCGCGACAAGTAGACCGAAACGATTCTGCATCTACTACTATTACTCCACACATCGACCACTATCCAGCATGCATCTAGAGTATTAAGTTCATAAGAACAAAGTAATGCTTTAAGTAAGATGACATGATGTAGAGGGATAAACTCATGCAATATGATATAAACCCCATATTTTTATCCTCGATGGCAACAATACAATATGTGTCGGTTCTCTTTCTGTCACTGGGATCGAGCACCGCAAGATTAAACCCAAAGCTAAGCACTTCTCCCATTGCAAGAAAGATCAATCTAGTAGGCCAAACCAAACTGATAATTTAAAGAGACTTGCAAAGATAAACCAACCATACATAAAAGAATTCAGAGGAGATTTGTGACTCCCCTGATTCAATCGTACACTAATCATACACGCAAACGTGTACGATCAAGATCAGGGACTCACGGGAAGATATCACAACACAACTCTACAAATAAAATAAGTCATACAAGCATCATATTACAAGCCAGGGGCCTCGAGGGCTCGAATACAAGAGCTCAATCATAGAAGAGTCAGCGGAAGCAACAATATCTGAGTACAGACATAAGTTAAACAAGTTTTCCTTAAGAAGGCTAGCACAAAATGGGATACAGATCGAAAGAGGCGCATGCCTCCTGCCTGGGATCCTCCTAAACTACCCATGGTCGCCGTCAACGGGCTGCACGTAGTAGTAGGCACCTCCTGAGTAGTAGTAGTCGTCGTCGACGGTGGCGTCTGGCTCCTGGGCTCCAACATCTGGTTGCAGCAATCGGGTATAGGAAGGGGGAAAAGGGGGAGTAAAGCAACCATGAGTACTCATCCAAAGTACTCGCAAGCAAGGAGCTACACTACATATGTATGCATTGGTATCAAATGGATTAAGGGTATCATATGTGGACTGAACTGTAGAATGCCGGAATAAGAGGGGGATAGCTAGGCCTTTCGAAGACTACGCTTCTGGTAACCTCCATCTTGTAGCAAGAGAAGAGAGTAGAAGGTAAGTTCACCAAGTAACATCGCATAGCATAATCCTAACCGATGATCCTCTCCTCGTCGCCCTGTTAGAGAGCAATCACCGGGTTGTATCTGGCACTTGGAAGGCTGTGTTTTATTAAGTATCCAGTTCTAGTTGTCATAAGGTCAAGGTACAACTCCAAGTCGTCCTGTTACCGAAGATCATGGCTATTCGAATAGATTAACTTCCCTGCAGGGGTGCACCACATTTCCCAACATCCCCGATCCCCTTTGTCCGGACACACTTTTCTGGGTCATGCCCGGCCTCGGAAGATCAACACGTCGCAGCCCTACCTAGGCACAACAGAGAGGTCAGCACGCCGGTATAAATCCTATGGCGCAGGGATCTGGGCCCATCGCCCATTGCACACCTGCACGTTGCATGGGCGGCCGGAGAGCAGACCTAGCAACCTCCATTACAAAGGAAGTTGCGTTACGTGGTCCAACCCGGCGCGCGCCGCTCAGTCGCTGACGTCACGAAGGCTTCGACTGATACCACGACGTCGAGTGCCCATAACTGTCCCAATGTAGATGGTTAGTGCGTATAGGCCAGTGGCCAGACTCAGATCAAATACCAAGATCTCGTTAAACGTGTTATCTTGAACTAACCGCGAATGCCGACCAGGGCCAGGCCCACCTCTCTCCTAGGTGGTCTCAACCTGCCCTGTCGCTTCGCCACAAAGATCCACTCAGAGGGCCGTTGGGACAAAGGTCCTTTCAGCCCCCAATTTGTGAATCACTCGCGGGTGCTCCACGAGCCTACCCGACTTTAGTCACCACATGCATCATGTATAAAGTATATAGTATAAACCCGTGATCACCTCCTGAGTGATCAAGGCCCGATAGTATAGCATGGCAGAAGGACAAGAATGTAGGGTCACTGATGATAAACTAGCATCCTATACTAAGCATTAGGATTGCAGGTAAAGGTAACAACAGTAGTAGCAAGGACAGGCTATGCATTAGGATAGGATTAAAGGAAATCAGTAACATGTTACACTACTCTAATGCAAGCAGTAGAGAGTAGAGTAGGCGATATCTGGTGATCAAGGGGGGCTTGCCTGGTTGCTCTGGCAAGAGAGAGGGGTCCTCAACACCGTAGTCGTACTGGGTAGCAGCGGCGTCGGTCTTGGTGTCTAGCGAGAGAAGAGGGGGAAGAAACAATAAATATAATGCAAACAAAAGCATGAGGATGCATGACATGACCAAGCGTGATGCTAGGTGTGCCCTAACGTGGTACGAGGTGGTACCGGTGAAGGGGGAAAACATCGGGGAAAGTATTCCCGGTGTTTCGTGTTTTTGGACAGATGAACCAGAGGGGGAAAGTTGCGTGTTTGCTATGCTAGGGATGCGTGGCGGACGAACGAGTTGCGTATCCGGATTCGTCTCGTCGTTCTGAGCAACTTTCATGTTGAAAATAATTTAATCCGAGTTACGGATTAAAAGATATGATTTTCTAAAGATTTTATTAATTTCTGGAATTTAATTAATTATTTAATTTAATTCGAAATTGGATTTATGACATCAGCATGATGTCATGCTGACGTCAGCAGTCAACAAGGGTTGACTGGGTCAAACTGACGCGTGGGTCCAGTGGGACCCACCTGTCATACTCTGTTAGGTTAATTAGGGTTTAGTTAATTGATTAGGTTAATCTAATCAGGATTAGTTAGTTTAATTAATTCTTTAATTGATTAATTAAGATTAATTAAGTTAATTAATTATTTAATCAACTAATTAATTATTAATTTTATTTATTATATTTTTAATTCTCCTTTTTCGACGTTCTGGGGCGTGGGGGCCTCGTGACATAGGCCCAATGGCCTACAGTGGGTCGGGCGACGGGCGTTGGTGGTAACGGGCGCGCCCGACTAGGGGCGAGCCCAAGCATTGGTTCGGGCGAGGCCATCGGCACGGCCGTCGGCGCCCATGACGCCGGCCAGGGGAAGCGCCGAAGGGGTGGAACTGGAGCGGGAGGCCGACACAGATGGCTGCGGTGGCCGGCGAGGTCGCCACGGGCGGTCTCGAGTAGAGACGGCGAGCGGGGCGACGTGCGCACGCAAGGAGCCGCAGCGGGCAACTGGAAGCGAGGCGGAGGCAAGCCGTGGGTCCGGCGAACTGTAGCGAGACGACGCAGGGCGGTGGTGGTCGCGAGCGGGCGACATGGGGAACGGGGCGGCGCACTGGCCGTGGCCGGAACAAGCGCTGACTGGTCGGAGCGACGGCGGCCAGTAGCGCGTACGGGTAGGCTAGGGTTGGCCGCGGCAGCAGCAGGAGCGGATGTGCGCGGGCAAGCAGGGGGCAAGGCGACGGTGGTGACGGCAGCGCGCAACACGACAGAGCAGCAGAGCAGAGTAGGGGAGGAGGGGCAGCAGCCACGGCGTATGGCGCGGACACGGGTGCGTGCGGGGGTGTGCCAGGGAGCGCGAGGCAGCGCGAGCAGCAGTAGGGCGAGGCCGTGGCCACGATGGGAGCAACAGCGAGTGGCTTCGGCAGTGTCCATGGGCAGCAGCCGCAGCTGTTGCAGCGAGGCAAGGCGAAGAGCGTCGCGGCGGTGACCGCGGGGAAAGAAGGAGGGGGGGGGGCTTACGGGGTGTTGTAGGGGCGGGGCAGTGGGGGTCGTGGAGGAGGACAGAGACGCCGAGCATAGGGGAGGCAGGCCGCGAGGAGGTCCAGCGACGATGGACGGCGACGGGCGATCCGGGCGGCGGCGTTGACAGTCTCGTCCCTTGATCCCGATCCAATCGGGGGAGAGGGGGGAAAGATATTTTGGGGGGAGTGGGGGGTGTCGGTGGTTGACTGAGAGGGGAGTGGGGGTTAAGGAGTGCGGGTGGGCCGGCCTGGTGGGTCATGGCCCAGTTGGGCCGGTGGCCTGCTGGGCCGGAGCCCAGTGAGGGGGTTTGCCTTTTACTTTTCTTTGTTTTCGGTTTTGTATTTTCCTTTTCATTTATTTAACTTTCTGTTTTCTATTTAGTCCCAGCTATCAAATAAATTTTGTTGAATACAAAACTTGCGACATAAATAGTAGGTCATATAATGGAGCTGCACGCAAAGTTTCAAAACATTTTGAAAAGGATAAATATTTGTTTATTTTTAAATGGTTAATTTAAATGTTGCTTGCTCCTGTTTTGAATATCGTAGAGGCCTATCAACATTCCCAATAATGTTGCTTGATGTTTGTTAATTGGTTAGTGAATACTTACAACCTTTTGAACATTTTTAATTCACTATTTTATGAAATTATAATTTGAATTGTTATTTGAATTTGAATTTGATCTCAGTTTGAAACAAGTGAGGTTGATCAAAAGTTTAATTATGATGACCTGGCATGATTAGCAAGGGTTTACTGTAGCTTAATTACCCGGGCGTCACAATTCTCCTCCACTACAAGAAATCTCGTCCCGAGATTTAAGAGGTAGAGAAGGGAGGAAAGGTCTAGTTACGGAATGCTAACGGATCTTCTCGGTCTTGGTTCCTCTTCTCGAAGTGGTCGATCCTTTATATTGATGTCTTCCTTTTTCTGCTTCAAGTCATCAAGATGAAGTCGGCATCCTTTCTTCGGGGGTTCCATCGTACTTACGAAAGAATAAGGGGGGTATTCCGGGAGAATGAACCTATACAAGGTTGACTATCTGGTTGATAACATCGAGGAAGGTGGCAGAAAGTAACTCTCGAATTGAAACTTAAGAAAATATCAAGAGCAAAGTAATGAGGTTTCATGGGATGTTTCGAGCGAGCAGGCAACCATTCGATGCCTGAAACCAGGCTCGAAAGGGGCTCAAAGCAATGGGAATAAGTTTTGCGTCTGATACCAGAATAGATCACTAGGAAGGTGACTCGTGAATTACATACGAGGCCATGTGTGAGGCACAACCTTGGGAATAGGGAGTGTACAGGAGAGTCAGGTTTCGATCCTGTGGAACTGTGGGTTATGGGCCCACCATGTGGGTTAAAAGTAGGAAGGGTGATGACGTCTTGCACGATCATGTAAGCAAGGTATGTCAGAGCATAGCCTATCAGTTACGTCGGCAACAACATCAGTACCAAGGGCGAGGGACGAAGAGAACCGTTTTCCTGCTCGTTGAACGAGGCAGACCATTAGGCAAAGTTCGCGTCCATCGGTGGCTACTGAAATGTCATCAACAATAGTAACAGGGTCCTACTAACAGAGTTGCACAACCGAGGTGTTTACATAAGCAGGGAAATATTACTGCTTATATCATATAGATCACAAGAAAGGTTAAACAAAACAATGGAAAGGAAAATGTGATCATCAGATTAAATAGAACAATGGAAAAGAAAAATGTGTTTAAACACATTATTCAGGGGTATATCCTTCCCAAGGACAAACAGAGCATGATATCCATGACAGGATATATGTTGAAAACCCTTTAGGAAAGGGGGAAGAAATTTCATGACATTACCCATACAACGGTGTTTGGATAATTGAGCAAGAAACATTTGGCATTGGGATTCAATGTTCTTGTTGAAAATCGGTGTACCACAGACATGCTTCGAGACAGTATTGACATGGTCTTCAAGCAAAGGTCAGACTTTGGATACAAAGGATCCATCGGTAACAACTTATAGTTTCCTCATGGAAGAATGGATAACCTTGCTAAAAAGGAATCTATAACAATAGGGCCTCCGGCCAGGTGTGCTAGGCACGACATCACCTTACCGGGTCTCCTAAAGACCATTGTTGTAAGTCTTGGAAATATGTTCCAACCATCATATCTGACCGAGATTCAAATCTGATGGGTGTCAGGATAACTCAGACTCAGGATATCTGAGAAGAAAGGTGCAACACAAATTGTCGAGATGACATTGTAAGATTCTCGGGAATTGAACTATGCGAGCGAGTTCCGACACAAGAGTTCATCATTAATCCAAGGAGAGGATGAGGAGGTGGCTAATGAACTCAGAGACAATTCATTGAGATTTTCAAAAGATGGATGTACACACTTATGTGAACACGGAGATAACATTTGTCAGATCAAATGATATAACGAGGTATGTTCGAGGAAGACATACATAGTTAAACATTGGTTGAAAGGTGCACCCGAAATATGGGCTTAGGTAGCATGATCAATGTTTAGAATGGTGATTCAATATCCAATACACAAAGAATGAAACATCGACCATTAATCTTCAAAGCAATAGGGTTGCTAGAAGTGAACGGATATGGCAAGGAGTGAACGGATATGGCAAGAGGTATCACCTGTATCAAGCATTATTAAGAGGTGGTGAAATTCTCACGACATTCTTGACATAAAAGATGGTAATACTCCAAGGTAAAGAACAAGTTCTGGATAGCAAGGAGCTCCATATCATGAACAAGTTTGTGTTGGACGGAAGGCAATAATGTTGTTCATGATAACACAAATCATCGAGGGCAAGGATGGTTTTTCTCATCATGAATTAAATTGATATCCTGGAGAAGCTCGGAATACTGATGATGATCATGACACATTCGTCGAGAGATTTCATGAAGATGTAATCGATCGATGACGACATCAAGTCAAACGAATGATGAACTGAAAGGTTATTTGAACCATGGGTATGACACAAACTCGAAATCAAGTTTGCTGTTTAGGGAGAAATGATATGACGAGGAAGATCGACGTAAGATTAGCTCACCGTCGAAATTTGTGCTCCGGGAAAAAGGACCAGGTAGCACAGTTAAATTTTTAGCACAATAATGAGATAGCCGGTCAGGCTAGGAATTACTTGAAGGATTATTAAACTCGTAAGCAATGAAAATTACTTAGAGTTATTGAATCGGAGTGTGGACTCGGTTCAGTTATCGGTGTCTTTGAGTGTTTAATAACTCAGAGCCCATGAAAAATTGTAATCAGTGAGAATGTAGTACTTGATGAAGAACTCATAGGAAGTTATGCAGTTCCAAGATAATCTCGAGATACCAGGGGGTAATACTCGAAGACAGATCAAAGTAGAGGTTGGACTGGGGTATTGCTTTGCAGAAGACAAGTACTTCAACTTGTCCAAGAAATGGGATCCAAGAAGAACATATGGTCGGAACCACGATTGCAAAGGATCAATTCACCGATACCAAAGGATATTATATCAAGGAATTAGTTATTATTACAAGAAGCTACCATGATAGGATCTACATTGTGTCCATGGGCATGAACACAAAGTTCAACGTCGACTCCCACTTCTCCAATGCATAACCTTTCATTCACTTCTCGCCTTCGATCAAGTAGTAGTGTTGAAATTTTATCTGGCAAAATACCAGAAGAGTATGACTCATGAAAACTTTTGAGTTCACACATATTAAGGAAGGCATAGGTTCAACCCATCGGGGCTTCTTAGAACATATACCATGAACTTCAGGAGTAAATAACACAAACTCAAAAGTAGAGCATGGTTGTCAAAAGTAGAGGATACAATTTACCAAAGGCATTATGTATCAGGTAAAGAATCGCAAGAATTTAGGTCGTAAGGATACTGTTGGATAATAACCCGGCAATGGGTATGGCGGTCCACAACGGGGCTGATGTGAGTATCGGAACTCAATCAGAGGAAGAAGAAATGCCAAGGCATCAGATTATAGAAACAACTGACTAATTCAAAACTTAATGCACAGATTTTTTTTTGATTTCCAAATCAAGGGTCAGAAGCAATCGTTCTGATCGAAAATGAATAAGTTCAATAAACTTAAAAGCACAACCGATCAAGGCATTGATTGGTCAAGAACCAGCTCCTATCCAAATGACGTCTGTGCCAAAAGGATAATCCTAGGATTCGACTGATGATTGTGAACATTCACAACTTATTGAATCAATGGACTCAAGAATGATAGTGACAAGGGATACTAATGAATATTTCTAGACATATGGAACACAACCATAATGCAAGCAGACAAGTATTTGCACAGCAACAACTGGCAGAGAATTACCGAAAGACCGGATAGTATATCAATGTACTTTGTGGATCATATGATCAACTAGTAATGAACAGTTCCTCGATAAGGGTGAAGAATTGTTCATAGAGATATTCATGCGGCAAGGAACTGCGGGGTAGTAAGCATAAAGGATGCTTAGAACATCAGAGAGTATTTGAGGGCACCTTGTAATAACATGGGCAACTGGGGAGGAAGGTATGAACGACAAAAGTATATAGTCATCCATAAAGATTTATCATTGGTAAGGATCGCAACGGCGAAGGGCACAAGGGTCTCGGGAAAGCATCAGAGAGTGTCTTCCAAATCTTCTGGTGCAGCAGGCGATCATCTGGCCTGAAAGGCTCTCCGGGAGGAAGTATTTTCGAGAACCTAAAGTTAGATTTTAGCACAATCATTTAACCCGAGTAGAAGAGAGTTCAGAGTCCCAGAGTAAAGATCGAGGAGTAAAAGATCCTAATACCACCCAAATGGCGACGTGGGCCCGTAAGGCACACAACCATGTTAGTAAAAAATTGTAATGTCTAGACTAGACTACGGCCAAGGAGTGTGGAAGGGGGATTCCTACAGGCAGTCGGCTCTAATACCAACTTGTGATGCCCCTGATTCAATCGTACACTAATCATACACACAAACGTGTGCGATCAAGATGAGGGACTCACGGGAAGATATCACAACACAACTCTACAAATAAAATAAGTCATACAAGCATCATATTACAAGCCAGGGGCCTCGAGGGCTCGAATACAAGAGCACGATCATAGATGAGTCAGCAGAAGCAACAATATCTAAGTACAGACATAAGTTAAACAAGTTTTCCTTAAGAAGGCTAGCACAAACTGGGATACAGATCGAAAGAGGCGTAGGCCTCCTGCCTGGGATCCTCCTAAACTACTCCTGGTCGCCGTCAGCGGGCTGCACGTAGTAGTAGGCACCTCCCGAGTAGTAGTAGTAGTCATCATCGACGGTGGCGTTTGGCTCCTGGGCTCCAACATCTGGTCGCAGCAATCGGGTATAGGAAGGGGGAAAAGGGGGAGTAAAGCAACCATGAGTACTCATCCAAAGTACTCGCAAGCAAGGAGCTACACTACATATGTATGCATTGGTATCAAATGGATTAAGGGTATCATATGTGGACTGAACTGCAGAATTCCGGAATAAGAGGGGGATAGCTAGGCCTTTCGAAGACTACACTTCTAGTAACCTCCATTTGTAGCAGGAGAAGAGAGTAGAAGGTAAGTTCACCAAGTAACATCGCATAGCATAATCCTAACCGATGATCCTCTCCTTGTCGCCCTGTTAGAGAGCGATCACCGGGTTGTATCTGGCACTTGGAAGGGTGTGTTTTATTAAGTATCCAGTTCTAGTTGTCATAAGGTCAAGGTACAACTCCAAGTCGTCTTGTTACCGAAGATCATGGCTATTCAAATAGATTAACTTCCCTGCAGGGGTGCACCACATTTCCCAACACGCTCGATCCCCTTTGTCCGAATACACTTTTTTGGGTCATGCCCGGCCTTGGAAGATCAACACGTCGCAGCCCTACCTAGGCACAACAGAGAGGTCAGCACACCGGTATAAATCCTATGGCGTAGGGGTCTGGGCCCATCGCCCATTGCACACCTGCACGTTGCATGGGCGGCCAGAGAGCAGACCTAGCAACCTCCATTACAAAGGAAGTTGCGTTACGCGGTCCAACCCGGCGCGCGCCGCTTAGTCGCTGACGTCACGAAGGCTTCGACTGATACCACGACGTCGAGTGCCCATAACTGTCCCAACGTAGATGGTTAGTGTGTATAGGCCAGTGGCCAGACTCAGATCAAATACCAAGATCTTGTTAAACGTGTTATCTTGAAATAACCGCGAACGCCGACCAGGGCCAGGCCCACCTCTCTCCTAGGTGGTCTCCACCTGCCCTGTCGCTTCGCCACAAAGATCCACTCAGAGGGCCGTTGGGACAAAGGTCCTTTCAACCCCCAATCTGTGAATCACTCGCGGGTGCTCCATGAGCCTACCCGACTTTAGTCACCACATGTATCATGTATAAAGTATATAGTATAAACCCGTGATCACCTTCCGAGTGATCACGGCCCGATAGTATAGCATGGCAGACGGACAAGAATGTAGGGCCACTGATGATAAACTAGCATCCTATACTAAGCATTAGGATTGCAGGTAAAGGTAACAACAGTAGTAGCAAGGACATGCTATGCATCAGGATAGGATTAACGGGAAGCAGTAACATGTTACACTACTCTAATGCAAGCAGTAGAGAGTAGAGTAGGCGATATCTGGTGATCAAGGGGGGCTTGCCTGGTTGCTCTGGCAAGAGAGAGGGGTCGTCAACACCATAGTCGTACTGGGTAGCAGCGGTGTCGGTCTCGGTGTCTAGCGATAGAAGAGGGGGAAGAAACAATAAATATAATGCAAACAAAAGCATGACGATGCATGACATGACAAAGCGTGATGTTAGGTGTGCCGTAACGTGGTATGAGGTGGTACCGGTGAAGGGGGAAAACATCCGGGAAAGTATTCCCGGTGTTTCATGTTTTCGGACAGATGAACCGGAGGGGGAAAGTTGCGTGTTTGCTATGCTAGGGATGCGTGGCGGACGAATGGGCTGTGTATCCGGATTCATCTCGTCGCTCTGAGCAACTTTCATGTTGAAAATAATTTAACCGAGTTACGGATTAAAAGATATGATTTTCTAAAGATTTTATTAATTTATGAAATTTAATTAATTATTTAATTTAATTCAAAATTGGATTTATGACATCAGCATGATGTCATGCTGACGTCAGCAGTCAACAAGGGTTGACTTGGTCAAACTGACGCGTGGGTCCAGTGGGACCCACCTGTCATACTCTGTTAGGTTAATTAGGGTTTAGTTAATTGATTAGGTTAATCTAATCAGGATTAGTTAGTTTAATTAATTATTTAATTGATTAATTAAGACTAATTAAGTTAATTAATTAATTAATTAACTAATTAATTATTAATTTTATTTATTATATTTTTTAATTCTCCTTTTTTGACGTTCTGGGCGTGGGGGCCTCGTGACATAGGCCCAATGGCCTACAATGGGTCGGGCGACGGGCGTTGGTGGTAACGGGCGCGCCCGACTAGGGGAGAGCCCAAGCGTTGGTTCGGGCGAGGCCATCGGCACGGCCGTCGGCGCCCATGACGCCGGTCAGGGGAAGCAGCGAAGGAGTGGAACTGGAGCGGGAGGCCGGCGCAGATGGCCGCGGTGGCCGGCGAGGTCGCCACGGGCGGTCTCGAGTAGAGACGGTGAGCAGGGCGACATGCGCACGCGAGGAGCCGCAGCGGGCAACTGGAAGCGTGGCGGAGGCAAGCCGCGGGTCCGATGAACTGCAGCGGGACGACGCTGGGCAGTGGTGGTCGCGAGCGGGCGACATGGGGAACGGGGCGGCACGCTGGCCTAGGCCGGAACAAGCGCTGACTGGTCGGTGCGGCGGCGGCCAGTGGCGTGGACGGGGAGGCTCGGGGTGGCCGCAGCAGCAGCAGGAGCGGATGCGCGCGAGCAAGCAGGGGGCGAGGCGATGGTGGTGACGGCAGCGCGCAGCACAGCGGAGCAGCAGAGCAGAGTAGGGGAGGAGCGGCAGCAGCCATGGCGTACGGCGTGGCACGGGTGCGTGCAGGGGCGTGCCAGGGAGCGCGAGGTAGCGCAAGCAGCAGTAGGGCGAGGCCGTGGCCACGATGGGAGCAACGACGAGTGGCTTCGGCAGTGTCCATGGGCAGCAGCCGCAGCTGTTGCAGCGAGGCAAGGCGAAGAGCGTCGCGGCGGTGACCGTGGGGAAAGATGGAGGGGGGGGGCACATGGGGTGTTGTAGGGGCGGGGCAGTGGGGGTCGTGGAAGAGGATGGAGACGCCGAGCGTAGGGGAGGCAGGCCGGCGAGGAGGTCCAGCGACGATGGGCGGCGACGGGCGATCCGGGCGGCGGCATCGACGGTCTCCTCTCTTGATCCCGATCCAATCGGGGGAGAGGAGGGGGAAGATATTTTGGGGAGAGTGGGGGGGTGTCAATGGTTGACTGGGAGGGGAGTGGGGGTTAAGGAGTGCGGGTGGGCCGGCCTGGTGGGTCATGGCCCAGTTGGGCTGGTGGCCTGCTGGGCCGGAGCTCAGTGATGGGGTTTGCCTTTTACTTTTCTTTGTTTTTGGTTTTGTATTTTCCTTTTCATTTATTTAACTTTCTGTTTTCTATTTAGTCCCAGCTATCAAATAAATTTTGTTGAATACAAAACTTGCGACATAAATATTAGGTCATATAATGGAGCTGCACGCAAAGTTTCAAAACATTTTGAAAAGGATAAATATTTGTTTATTTTTAAATGGTTAATTTAAATGTTGCTTGCTCCTGTTTTGAATATCGTAGAGTCCTATCAACATTCCCAATAATGTTGCTTGATGTTTGTTAATTGGTTAGTGAATACTTACAACCTTTTGAACATTTTTAATTCACTATTTCATGAAATTATAATTTGACTTGTTATTTGAATTTGAATTTGATCTCAGTTTGAAACAAGTGAGGTTGATCAAAAGTTTAATTATGATGACCTGGCATGATTAGCAAGGGTTTACTGTAGCTTAATTACCCGGGCGTCACAAGATTCAAATATTGTTCATAGATAAACTTGATCATAAACCCACAATTCATCGGATCTCGATAAACACACCGCAAAACAAGATTACATCGAATAGGTCTCCAAGAAAATCGAGGAGAACTTTGTATTGAGATCCAAAGAGAGAGAAGAAGCCATCTAGCTAATAACTATGGACCCGTAGGTCTAAAGTAAACTACTCACACATCACCGGAGAGGCCATGGTGTTGATGTAGAAGCTCTCCGTGATCAATGCCCCCTCCGGCGGAGCTCTGGAAAAGGCCCCAAGATGGGATCTCTCAGGTACAGAAGGTTGCGGCAGTGGAATTAGGTTTTCATGGTGCTCCTGGATGTTTGGGGGGTACATGGATATATATAGGAGGAAGAAGTAGGTCGGTGGAGCAACGAGGGGCCCACGAGGGTGGAGGGCGCGCCCAGGGGGGTAGGCGCGCCCCCTGCCTCATGGCCTCCTCGATTATTTCTTGATGCCCACTCCAAGTCTCCTGGATCACGTTTGTTGGGAAAATCATGTTCCTGAAGGTTTCATTCCGTTTGGACTCCTTTTGATATTCCTTTTCGGCGAAACCCTAAAATAGGCAAAAAAACAGCAATTTGGGTTGGGCCTCCGGTTAGTAGGTTAGTCCAAAAAATGATATAAAAGTGTAAAATAAAGCCCATTGACATCCAAAATAGATAATATAATAGCATGGAGCAATAAAAAATTATAGATACGTTGGAGACGTATCAGTTGTTTGCGTATGGGAATAAAGAGGACTTGATGCCTTATAATGCTATGGTTGGGTTTTACCTTAATGATCTTTAGTAGTTGCGGATGCTTGCTAGAGTTCTAATCATAAGTGCATATGATCCAAGAAGAGAAAGTATGTTAGCTTATGCCTCTCCCTCAAATAAAGTTGCAATATTACCGGTCTAGTTATCGATTGCCTAGGGACAAATAACTTTCTCGTGACAAAAAGCTCAACTAAAACTAACTTAGTTGTGTCTTCATCTAAACAACCCCTAATTTTTATTTACGCGCTCTTTATTATCTTGCAAACCTATCCAACAACACCTACAAAGTACTTCTAGTTTCATACTTGTTCTAGGTAAAGCGAACATTAAGCGTGCGTAGAGTTGTATCGGTGGTCGATAGAACTTGAGGGAATATTTGTTCTACCTTTAGCTCCTCGTTGGGTTTGACACTCTTACTTATCGAAAGAGGCTACAATTGATCCCCTATACTTGTGGGTTATCATCATGCAACTCCCGAATACCGGAGGAACACTTGGTGTGCTATCAAACGTCACAACGTAACTGGGTGACTATAAAGATGCTCTATAGGTGTCTCTGATGGTGTTTGTTGAGTTCGCATAGATCGAGATTATGATTTGTCACTCCGAGTATCGGAGAGGTATCTCTGGGCCCTCACGGTAATGCACATCACTATAAGCCTTGCAAGCAATATGACTAATGAGTTAGTTACGGGATATGCATTATGGAACGAGTAAAGAGACTTGCCAGTAACGAGATTGAACTAGGTATTGAGATACCGACGATCGAATCTCGGGCAAGTAACATACCAATGACAAAGGGAACGACATATATCATTATGCGGTTTGACCGATAAAGATCTTCGTAGAATATGTGGGAGCCAATATGAACATCCAGGTTCCGCTATTGGTTATTGACAGGAGACGTGTCTTGGTCATGTCTACATAGTTCTCAAACCCGTAGGGTCCGCACACTTAATGTTCGGTGATGATCAGTATTATGAGTTTTGATGTACCGAAGGTAGTTTGGAGTCCCAGATGTGATCACGGACATGACGAGGAGTCTCGAAATGGTCGAGGCATAAAGATTGATATATTGGGTGACTATATTCGGGCACCGGATGAGTTCCGGGGGTCACCGGATAATTGTCGGAGTGCCGGGCGGTTATCGGAACCCCCGGGGGAACTAATGGGCCAACATGAGCCTTGTGAGAGAGAGAGGAGGGGACATAGGGCTGGCCGCGCCCCCCCCCCCCTTGGGAGTCCGAATTGGACAAGGAGGGAGGGGCAACGCCCCCTCTTTCCCTCTCCCTCTCTTTCCTCCCCCTCCTTCTTCCTAGTTGGACTAGGAAAGGGGGAGTCCTACTCCTACTAGGAGGCGGACTCCTCCCTCTCCTTGGTGCGCCCCAAGGCCGGCCGGCCTCCCCCTTGCTCCTTTATATACGGGGGTAGGGGGCACCCTAGAACACACAAGTTGATTGTTTCCAGCCCTATGCGGTGCCCCCTGCACCATAATCCACCTCGGTCATATCGTAGCGGTGCTTAGGCGAAGCCCTATTCCGGTAGCATCATCATCACCCTCATCACGCCTTCGTGGTGACGAAGCTCTCCCTCGACACTCTGCTGGATCGTGAGTTCATGGGACGTCACCGAGTCGAACATGTGCAAATCGTGGAGGTGCCGTACTTTCGGTGCTAGGATCGGTCAATCGTGAAGAGTACGACTACATCAACCGCGTTGTCATAACGGTTCCGCTTACGGTCTACAAGGGTACGTGGACAACACTCTCCCCTCTTGTTGCTATGCATCACCATGATTTTGCGTGTGCGTAGGATTTTTTTTGAAATTACTGCTTTCCCCAACATTGGCATCCGAGCCAGGTTTATGCGTTGATGTTGTATGCATGAGTAGAACACAAAGGAGTTGTGGGCATTGGTATATACATATTGCTTGCCGTCACTAGTTGTTTCTTGATTCGACGGTATTGTTGGATGAAGCAGCCCAGACCGACATTACGCGTACGCTTAAATGAGACTGGTTCTACCGACGTGCTTCGCATACAGGTGGCTGGTGGGTGTCAGTTTCTCCCACTTTAGTTGAATCGGATTCAATGAACAGGGTTCTTTCTGAAGATCAAAAAGCAATCACTATACCGCGTTGTGGTTTTATGCGTAGGTAAGAACAGTTCTTGCTCAGCCCATAGCAGCCACGTAAAACTTGCAACAACAAAGTAGAGGACGTCTAACTTGTTTTTGCAAGGCATGTTGTGATGTGATATGGTCAAGACATGATGCTAAATTTTATTGTATGAAATGATCATGTTTTGTAACAGAGTTATCGGCAACTGGCAGGAGCCATATGGTTGTCGCTTTATTGTATGAAATGCAATCGCCATGTAATTGCTTTACTTTATCACTAAGCGGTAGCGATAGTCGTAGAAGCAATAGTTGGCAAGACGACAACGATGCTTCGATGGAGATCAAGGTGTCAAGCCGGTGACGATGGTGATCATGACGATGCTTTGGAGATGGAGATCAAAGGAACAAGATGATGATGGCCATATCATATCACTTATATTGATTGCATGTGATGTTTATTCTTTATGCATCATATTTTGCTTAGTTCGGCGGTAGCATTATAAGGTGATCTCTCACTAAATTTCAAGGTATAAGTGTTCTCCCTGAGTATGCACCGTTGCTACAGTTCATCATGCCAAGACACCACGTAATGATCGGGTGTGATAAGCTCTACGTTCACATACAATGGGTGCAAGCCAGTTTTGCACATGCAGAATACTCAGGTTAAACTTGAGGAGCCTAGCATATGCAAATATGGCCTCGGAACACTGAGAACGAAAGGTCGAGCGTGAATCATATAGTAGATATGATCAACATAGTGATGTTCACCATTGAAAACTACTCCATCTCACGTGATGATCGGACATGGTTTAGTTGATATGGATCACGTGATCACTTAGAAGATTAGAGAGATGTCTATCTAAGTGGGAGTTCTTAAGTAATTTGATTAACTGACCTTTAATTTATCATGAACTTAGTACCTGATAGTATTTTGCATGTCTATGTTGTTGTAGATAGATGGCCTGTGTTGTTGTTCCATTGAATTTTAATGTGTTCCTAGAGAAAGCTAAGTTGAAAGATGATGGTAGGAACTACACGGACTGGGTCCATAACTTGAGGATTATCCTCATTGCTGCACAGAAGAATTACGTCCTGGAAGCACCACTAGGTGACAAACCCGCTGCAGGAGCAATGCCAGATGTTGTGAACACCTGGCAGAGCAAAGCTGATGACTACTCGATAGTTCAGTGTGCCATGCTTTATGGCTTAGAACCGGGACTTCAACGACATTTTGGACGTCATGGAGCATATGAGATGTTCCAGGAGTTGAAGTTAATATTTCAAGAAAATGCCCGGATTGAGAGATATGAAGTCTCCAATAAGTTCTATAGCTGCAAGATGGAGGAGAATAGTTCTGTCAGTGAACATATACTCGGAATGTCTGGATACCACAACCACTTGACTCAACTGGGAGTTAATCTTCCTGATGATAGTGTCATTGACAGAGTTCTTCAATCACTGCCACCAAGCTACAAGAGCTTCGTGATAAACTATAATATGCAAGGGATGGATAAGACGATTCCTGAGCTCTTCGCAATGCTAAAGGTTGCGGAGGTAGAAATCAAGAAGGAGCATCAAGTATTGATGGTCAACAAGACCACCAGTTTCGAGAAAAAGGGTAAAGGGAAGTGTCGGTGTCAAAACCGGTGGATCTCGGGTAGGGGGTCCTGAACTATGCGTCTAAGGCGGATGGTAACAGGAGGCAGGGAACACGATGTTTTACCCAGGTTCAGGCCCTCTTGATGGAGGTAAAACCCTACGTCCTGCTTGATTTATTCTTGATGATATAGGTATTACAAGAGTTGATCTACCACGAGATCGGAGAGGCTAAACCCTAGAAGCTAGCCTATGGTATGATTGTATGTCTTTTGTTATGTCCTACGGACTAAAACCCTCCGGTTTATATAGACACCGGAGAGGGTTAGGGTTACACAAGGTCGGTTACAAAGGAGGAGATATCCATATCCGTACTGCCTAGCTTGCCTTCCACGCCAAGTAGAGTCCCATCCGGACACGAGACGAAGTCTTCAATCTTGTATCTTCATAGTCCAATAGTCCGGCTATCTGGCGACCCCTTAATCCAGGACTCCCTCAGTAGCCCCTGAACCAGGCTTCAATGACGATGAGTCCGGCGCGCAGTATTGTCTTCGGCATTGCAAGGCGGGTTCCTCATCCGAATACACCATGGAAGAATTTGAATACAAGGATAGTGTCCGACCCTGCAAAATAAGTTCCACATTCCACCGTAGAGAGAATAATATTTCCACAAATCTAATCTGCTGACTTGCCTTGGCAATATGACATTAGGCCATGGCCCGGTGATTATTCGAACCGTTTCCTTTAACTAGCCCCGCACATAACGCGAGGCAGTTTTTTGACACGTCTTGTCAAAGCAGAGATCGTGCTCCCTTTATTACGGGATTCTCATCAATACGGGCGTGGGTAACCCAACTGCGCCATCGATTACAACGCTTGGGGGACAAGCGAGTTTTACCAGGCTAGTGGGGGCGCATACTTTCGTCAGCCCATATAAAGGGATAAGGATTCACCTTTTCATCCACACCTTCTTCCTCCTTTGCTCATCCATTTTCGCACACTCGAGCTCCAGTGCTCAAGTCCTCATTTCCCACCTCGACCATGTCCAACCATGTCCGGAGCGGGAGGTAGGTGGATGGTCTCCTCCGTCACAGAGGGACACATCAAGAAGCTGAGGAGAGCCGGATACCTGCCCGACGACATCGCGCACCGGCTCCCAGATGAGGGGCAGCTCATCCCCACCCCTAGGCCCCATGAGAGGGTAGTGTTCCTTACCCATTTCCTCCATGGACTGGGATTCCCTCTCCACCCATTCGTCCAGATGCTCATGTTCTACTACAGCCTGGATTTCCACGATCTGGCCCCGAACTTCATCCTCAACATCTCTGCGTTTATCGTCGTGTGCGAGGCCTTCCTCCGCATCAAGCCCCACTTTGGCTTATGGCTGAAGACCTTCAATGTCAAGCCGAAGGTAGTGAGCGGCCGCGAGGCGGAGTGCGAAGGCGCCATGGTGGGCAAAATGCCCAACATCACATGGCTCGAGGGCTCCTTCCTGGAAACCATAAAGGGGTGGCAATCGGGGTGGTTCTACATCACCGAGCCGCGTGACTCTAAATGGGCAGCGGCCCCCGAGTTCCGATCTGGCTTCCCCACGCGGCTCACCTCCTGGCAAGAGAAGGGCCTGTCCTGGGGTAGTTCGGGAGAGTTGACCGAACTCCAAACATGTATTCAAAACATGGTGAACAAGAAGCTCAAACTCGTCAACGTAGTCCAGGTCATGCTCATCCGCCGGATCCTCCCGTGCCAACAACGGGCTTTCAACTTGTGGGAGTTCGACCCGGCCTAGCACCAAACTCTGAACAGGCTCTTCCACACAACTCACGAAGATGCCTGGAAGGTGTTATTCAAGAGTGACGAGGTTCCCCCTCCCACTACCGAGGACCACGGATTCTGCGCGAAGCACCAAGCCAACGCGGTAAGCTGTTTTACCTCTCACAGGATAATTGTTTTTCATAGTTTGACTCTATGCGGGATCTAAGCTCCCGTACCTTTGACAGGACTGGCAGGAGACGGCCGGACAGATTGACTGTCCAGCTCCTTTGCCCGAAGGCCCAACAGACGCTCTCCTGGCGAATATGCTGACTCCGGCTCCTTACACGGTGCCGGAGAAGACCAAGAAGGCCAAGGGAACCCGAAAGAGTTCCCAACACCAGGCGTCATCAGACTCACCATCCGATGACTCTGCGGCACACTCCTCCCCCGAAGACGAGGAGGAAGAAGAAGATGCTCCCCCCTTCAGTTGGGGAAGACAAGAAAAGGAAGGCCGCCCCAACTGGGGAGGCCAGAGGGTCCAAGAAGGGAAGAACTCTCCTTCCGGACAGTCCCACCACCGCCGCCGAAGGCGAAGATGAGTGGTTACCCAGGGCCAAGCCCTTGGGGAGGTCGTAAGTATTCGGATACCAGAGTAACTCATAGTATCCTTTTGCGCACTGCTTCCCCTAACGCTGAATATGATTATGCAGGCCGCCACAAGCTCGTATCGATGTATCATCGGACGGCTCCCTGGGCTCGTCGGATATGGATAGCGATCCACTTCCGACCGCCACCTCCCCTTGCCCTGCGGATGATGCCGAGGTATTGTCTCAAGAGGCACCGGGTCGAGGGGAGACAGTCCCGGAGGCGCCTCAAGGCGAATTTCTGGACTTCAGGAACATAGGGGACAAGGCCCCTGAAGGCTTCGAGTTCGGCCCTCAGCCGAAACCGCGCCGGATCCTCCAGTGGTTCCGGACTCGGGCATGCGGCCTCCTTCCAAGAGGGGAAAGACACATGTGCCGGTGATCTTTGTCCATCCAGAGGCACCGGACAATCTGCTGGAAGCGCTTCGCAGCGCTTCCATCGACGAGGAGCACCGTACTATTATGAGTGCGGTGGTCCAGAAGGTTCAGTCCGCCAAGAGCGGATTGACTGAAGCCTGTGCCACCCTTCTAATAGGCTTTGAGTTAAGTGTTTAAATATAGGAAAAATATTACCGCATAGACAGTAGCCCCTGATGCTCTGTTCGGTGTTCACAAAGAAAAGCCGAACAGAGGATCAAATAATATCGCAGGAGTCTAATATAAGTATGTCAATATGCGTATGCAGGCTTCGTTGCTGGCCTCAGCCGCACTCACTGCGGAGGTCGCCACACTGAAGCAGGACCTCGAGGGGTCCAAGAAAGAGCTCGGCCTTGCCAAGAGGCAGCTCAAGGAGAACAAGGGTAAGTAATACCCTGTCTATAGATATGCATATATAAAAGAAGACGCGATTGCAAAATGACAGGACCATCGTATATTTGCCAGGGGCCACGACCGAAGTGGCGACCCTAAAGCAAGCGCTGTCCAAGGACGAATATAAAGCGGCCAAGGAGCGCACCGAGCGGGAAAGGCAAGAGGCTCGGGTGGGCGAGGTGCAGCAAGAGCTCCAGGCTCTCGTGACGAAGCACGAGGCGTTGGAGCTTGACTCGAAGATGTGAGAGTCTGAGCTTGCCGCGGCCCTCAAGAGCGCAAAGAGTGCCAAGGCCGAAGCCCAAAAGGCCCTTCAGGAGATTGATGCGATGAAGAAAATAGCGGCAGGTAAGGCATTCTATATGCAAAGCAAGCATGTGAAAGTAAATTACCTATTACTTACCCCAATCCGGAGCTCTCCAGGAGCATTCGCAGATTTTCCCCGCAGCGTGTCGGATGCCGCACAGTTTTACCAGCCCGAGGAGGGAAGCTCAACGGAGAAGCTGTTCTGGTCTCAGTATACTGGGACCGAACACCTGGTGCCTATGAGCGACCAGTTGAAGCAGCTGGTCGAGCTACACAAGGTGGCCAAACAGGCCATGAAGGGCTTTATAGTCCGGCTGTGGCCTGGCGACGCCCTTCCGAATAGCTACTTCAGCCTGGTGAGGCGGCTTGTAGATGCCTGCCCACGGCTGGAAGTCGTCAAGCGGTCCATCTGCATCGAAGGTGCACGCCGGGCTTTCGCCCGTGTGAAGGTGCAGTGGGCCAAGCTAGACACCGTGAAGCTGATCAAGGAAGGACCGCCGCAAGGCAAGGAGCATCGCACCCCCAAAATTTCCTATGAGGGTGTCCTGAAGGGTGCCCGTCTTGTAGCGGACGAATGTTCGAAGGATGTAATATTTGAGTAGACTTGCTTGTGTGATTCTGTATGATGAAAACTTGTGTCATATGCGCTATGCAACACTTGTTTGAATTTAAAATATTACCTTCTGTTTGGTTGTTTATCCAATCTGAGAGATGGCTAGTCCTTGGCTTTTGCCCCCATGCCGCGAGTGCTAGGGTGTTCGGGATAAACCTGAGAACTCTTGTTCCCATTTTTGGGTCCTTCGAGGGAGGTGCTCAGCACGGCGAACAAGGCAACCGAACTAATAATGCTTTATCACTCTCACTTAGCCATAGAATTCTATAATTTTAAATTTCAGCGAAGCCCCTGGTATTCGGAAGGCCGAATTCAGGGCGCGATACACGCCTTTAAGTCGGACAAGACCGGCTCCTCGCTCTAAGCGGCATAAGTCTTTAGGGACTCAAAACCTCGCCGAACAGCGACCAGTCTCTCGCCTTATCATGATAGTCAGTTTTAGCTTTCTCTACTGAGGTGCTTAGCCCAGCAGAACCGGGGCACAATCGCAGTAGTTCTCCTAGTGCTACCTTAGCCGATAGAGCGGAACGTAAGGTACCAAAACATAGGAGCCGGGCAAACCCAACATTTGACCAAAGACATGATTCGGAGCTGATGCATATAATGCTATAAGTTCGGGGTGCCGCACTTGTGAAAGTGTTCGGACTTCTCACACCATATTGTGGGGTACTTAAGCCCCTGGTGTATTGGTCGTACCAAAGTGTACGGTTGCAAGGCGTCATTAATGAACACACATATATATAAAAAAAGAGAATGCAATAATAGTCTTAATGCTATGCATTGTTTATTCAAAAAGGTGCGTTTAAAGCAGAATGATACAGATAGTGCGATAAGAAAAAATTAGGACTATGTCCCTTCCAAGGGCAAGTTGAGGAATAGTATTAAAGCAAATATTTCACTCGTTATCGTAATCCACCTGGGAGTTCCATGGTGTGATGTAGCTTTCTGCCTCCTTGGTTGCTGCATCATGTGTTCGGCAATCATGCTGCCGGACAGGGTTTCCAAAGATTAAAGTCCTAAAAGAGAAAAATAACAAAGCGGGAAGCCCCTAGTGCGGTTTAGGCCGCGTATTGGGGCGTGCCGTAGTTGTGCCCCCCTCCCCGCCCGTGCCCATGGTATTTTTAATGCGTAATTATATATGCATGGCACGAATTTTGCCGTTTGGCTGGGACTGGGGTGGGGGCCACATTGCTACGCGAGCTCCGGTCGTGCCAGGCGGTCTAGTTGTCGATTACTCCGAGCGCACTTGAAGGTGTCCGGGTCTTGAAACACCGAACTGGTGGATTGCCTTGAAAGGCTACTTTGCACTTCTGTTGCAAGGACCGCAGTGTGCTCCTCCATGCGGAGAGAGCGCTCTGTGTTTCCATTAACTGTGATGACCCCCCGAGGTCCTGGCATCTTGAGCTTGAGGTATGCATAATGCGGTACCGCATTGACTCCCGCAAATGCGGTTCGCCCAAGCAGTGCGTGATAGCCACTGCAGAACGGGACTATATCGAAGATTAATTCTTCGCTTTGGATGTTATCCGGGGATCCGAAGACCACTTCCAGTGTAATTTAGCCTGTGCAATGGGCCTCTACACCTGGAATGACGCCTTTAAAGGTCGTTTTTGTGGGTTTGATCCTTGAGGGGTCTATACCCATTTTGCACATTGTGTCCTGATAAAGCAGGTTCAGGCTGCTGCCTCCATCCATAAGGACTCGAGTGAGGTGAAATCCGTCGATCATTGGGTCTAGGACTAGTGCGGCAAATCCGCCATGACGGATACTAGTAGGGTGGTCCCTGCGATCGAAGGTGATCGGACAGGAGGACAATGGGTTGAACTTTGGGGCGACTGGCTCCAACGCATATACGTCCCTGAGCGCACGCTTCCGCTCCCTCTTGGGGATGTGGGTTGCGTATATCATGTTCACCGTCCGCACTTGTGGGGGGAACCTCTTCTGTCCTCTGGTGTTCGGCTGCGGGTGCTCTTCCTCGTCATTTCTATGTGGCCCCTTATCTTTGTTTTCAGCAATTAACTTGTCGGCCTGCTTGAATACCCAACAATCCCTATTGGTGTGGTTGTCTGGCTTATCGGGGGTGCCGTGTATTTGGCACGAGCGATCGAGTATGCGGTCCAAACTGGACGGGCCCGGAGTGCTTCTTTTAAATGGCTTTTTCCGCTGACCGGGTTTAGAGCCTTTGAATCCGGCATTGACTGCCGTATCCTCGGTATTGTCGCTGTTAATGCGGCGCTTATGTTTATTTCGACGTGACCTGCCATTGCCGTCCTTGGTATCCGAAGTACCGCGGTTCTTTGATATGTTATTACTGCGAGCCAGCCAACTGTCTTCTCCTGCACAAAAGCGGGTCATGAGTGTCGTGAGGGCTGCCATAGATTTCAGCTTTTCCTGTCCAAGGTGCCGGGCTAGCCACTCGTCGCACATGTTGTGTTTGAAAGCTGCTAGGGCCTCTGCATCCGGACAGTCGACAATTTGATTTTTCTTTGTTAGGAACCGAGTCCAGAATTGCCTGGCCGATTCTTCTGGCTGCTGAATTATGTGGCTCAAGTCATCGGCATCTGGTGGTCGCACATAAGTGCCCTGAAAGTTGTCGAGGAATGCGGCCTCCAGATCTTCCCAACAGCTAATGGACTTTGCTGGCAAGCTGTTAAGCCAATGCCGCACTGGTCCTTTGAGCTTTAGTGGGAGGTATTTGATGGCGTGTAAGTCATCGCCGCGGGCCATGTGGATGTGGAGGAGGAAATCCTCGATCCATATCGCAGGATCTGTTGTGCCGTCGTATGATTCTATATTTACGGGTTTGAAATCCTCTGGGATTTGATGATCCATGACTCCGTCTGTGAAGCATAAGGGGTGTGCGGCGCCACTGTATTGGGCTATATCGCGACGCATCTCGAATGGGTCTTGCCCGCTGTGTTTGGCCTGGACGGATTTACTTTTACTATATCCGGCATGACGTTTATCGTCTTGCATAGTGGCGCGCCCTCGTGATCCGTAGATCGATCTTGCATGTTTTGCTTTGTCCTCCAATACGTCTCGTAGGTCTGGCGTATTTCCCCATGCCTTTTATGGCGTCGGGGTGCAGGCTGAGTTTTTGGCTGGAATGCCTCTCTATCGCGGCCACGAGGTGGCCGATCAGCCACGTCATACGCTTCTTCCTCTAGTCGGGGTAGCAACTTGCATTTTGGGTAACTCTTGGAGGGGCATTCGAGTTTATATTCCTCAGCCGCGAGGACTTCAGTCCATCTGTCAGCTAGCAGATCTTGATCAGCTTGCAGCTACTGCTGCTTTTTCTTGAGGCTATTTGTCATGGCCATAAGCCGGTGCTTGAAGCGCTCTTGTTCGACGGGATCCTCTGGCACGGCGAATTCGTCATCGCCGAGGCTTGCCTCGTCTTCGGAGGGGGGCATGTAATTATCATCCTCCGCCTCTCCATCTACCGCTCTCTCAGGAGGGCTGGCTCCTCCATCCTCCTGCTCTAAATCTTGATGGAGGGGATTGTTGTTGTCTTCGGCACTATCCGGAGTGTTATTATCTCCTGTGCCGGTATCACCACTTTTGCTTTGGCGGGACTTAGAGCGGCGCTGCTGATGTCGGCGCTTGGGTTGCCTCTTGGAGGGGTCATCCTCCGCTGTCTCGTCGCCATTGCCTTCTTTGGGTGTGTCCACCATGTATATATCGTATGATGAGGTGGCTGTCCGGTGCCCTGTCGGCAGTGGTTCCTCTTCGTCTCCCGTATCGTCGTCCATACCGTCGATGTCTTCGGAGTCGAAGTCGAGCATGTCGGTTAAGTCATCGACAGTGGCTACTAAGTGGGTGGTGGGTGGGCCGCGAATTTCTTTGTCATTCGTATCCCAGTCCTGCCGGACATAGTTCGGCCAGGATCCTCCTGACAAGGAGAGAGACCTTAATGAGTTCAGTATGTCGCTGAAGGGCGAATGCTAAAAAATATCCGCGGAGGTAAACTCCATGATCGGCGCCCAATCAGATTCGCTAGGAACGGGCGTAGGCGGTTTGGAGTCCGTGGCCGGAGAAGGATCCGACAGTTTGACAACACGGCTCTCATGCAGGGTAAGGTCGATGTTTGGCTCGATCGCCGCTGAGGGTAAGGCCTCCGTGGCGGGGTCCATCCACCCGTCCATGGACGGCGCAACTGGCTCCGAATTGGGGGTCGGAGCAGCTGCCGGTGCGATCTCTTGAACACTGTCTGATGGTAGAGCTAAATCGTACTCATCGTGACCGCGTGGCACACAAGGCAGAGGCTCGAATCCGTCAAAGATCAAGTCTCCACGGATATCGGCCGTGTAGTTTAAGCTTCCAAACCTGACCTGGTGGCCAGGGGCGTAACTTTCGATCTGCTCCAGATGGCCAAGAGAGTTGGCCCGTAGTACAAAGCCGCCAAACACAAAGATCTGTCCCGGGAGAAAAGTCTCAGCCTAGACTGCATCGCTATCGATGATTGTAGGAGCCATCAAGCCTAACGGCGATGACACAGAGGAACTCTCAATGAAAGCACCAATGTCGGTGTCAAAACCGGCAGATCTCGGGTAGGGGGTCCCGTACTGTGCGTCTAAGGCGGATGGTAACAGGAGGCAGGGAACACGATGTTTTACCCAGGTTCGGGCCCTCTTGATGGAGGTAAAACCCTACGTCCTGCTTGATTTATTCTTGATGATATAGGTATTACAAGAGTTGATCTACCACGAGATCGGAGAGGCTAAACCCTAGAAGCTAGCCTATGGTATGATTGTATGTCTTTTGTTATGTCCTATGGACTAAAACCCTCCGATTTATATAGACACCGGAGAGGGTTAGGGTTACACAAGGTTGGTTACAAAGGAGGAGATATACATATCCGTACTGCCTAGCTTGCCTTCCACGCCAAGTAGAGTCCCATCCGTACACGAGACGAAGTCTTCAATCTTGTATCTTCATAGTCCAACAGTCCGGCCAAAGGATATAGTCCGGCTGTCCGGAGACCCCCTAATCCAGGACTCCCTCAGGAAGAAGGGGAACTTCAAGAAGAACAGCAAGCCAGTTGCTGCTCAAGTGAAGAAAACCAAGTCTGGACCTAAGCCTCAGACTGAGTGCTTCTACTACAAAGGAACTGGTCACTGGAAGCGGAACTGCCCAAGTATTTGGCGGAGAAGAAGGATGGCAAAGTGAAAGCTATATTTGATATACATGTTATTGATGTGTACCTTACTAATGCTCGCAGTAGTGCCTGGGTATTTGATACTGGTTCAGTTGCTAACATTTGCAACTTGAAACAGGGGCTACGGATAAAGCAAAGATCGGCTAAGGACGAGGTGACGATGCGTGTGGGAAATGGTTCCAAAGTCGATGTGATCGCCGTTGGCACGCTACCTCTACATCTACCTTCGGGATTAGTTTTAGATGTAAATAATTGTTATTTGGTGCCAGCATTGAGCATGAACATTATATCTGGATCTGGTTTGACGCGATACGGTTATTCATTTAAATCATAGAATAATGGTTGTTCTATTTATATGAGTAATATCTTTTATGGTCATGCACCCTTGATGAGTGGTCTATTTTTACTAAATCTTGATAGTAGTGATACACATGTTCATAGTATTGAAGCCAAAAGATGCAAAGTTGATAATGATAGTGCAACTTATTTGTGGCACTGCCGTTTAGGTCATATTGGTGTAAAGCGCATGAAGAAACCCCATTCTGATGGACTTTTGGAATCACTTGATTATGAATCACTTGGTACTTGCGAACCATGCCTCATGGGCAAGATGACTAAAACTCCGTTCTCCGGAACAATGGAGCGAGCAACAGAGTTATTGGAAATCATACATACTGATGTATGTGGTCCAATGAATATTGAAGCTCGCGGCAGATATCGTTATTTTCTCACCTTCACAGATAATTTGAGCAGATATGGGTATATCTACTTAACGAAACATAAGTCTGAAACATTTGAAAAGTTCAAAGAATTTCAGAGTGAAGTAGAAAATCATCATAACAAGAAAATCAAGTTACTGCAATCTGATCGTGGAGGTGAATATTTGAGTTATGAGTTTGGACTTCATTTGAAACAATGCGGAATAGTTTCGCAACTCACGCCACCTAGAACACCACAACATAATGGTGTGTCCGAACGTTGTAACCGCACTTTATTAGATATGGTGCGATCTATGATGTCTCTCACTGATTTACCGCTATCGTTTTGGGGTTATGCTTTAGAGGCGGCTGCATTCACGTTAAATAGGGCACCATCTAAATCCATTGAGACGACACCTTATGAACTGTGGTTTGGCAAGAAACCCAAGTTGTCGTTTCTTAAAGATTGGGGCTGCGATGCTTATGTGAAGAAACTTCAACCTGATAAGCTCGGACCCAAATAGGAGAAATGTGTCTTCATAGGATACCCAAAGGAGACTGTTGGGCACATCTTCTATCACAAATCCGAAGGCAAGATATTCGTTGCTAAGAATAGATCCTTTCTAGAGAAGGAGTTTCTCTCAAAAGAAGTGAGTGGGAGAAAAGTAGAACTTGACGAGGTAATTGTACCTTCTCCCTTAATGGAAAGTAGTTCATCACTTAAAACAGTTCCAGTGATTCCTACACCAGTAAGTGAGGAAGCTAATGATGATGATCATGAAACTTCTAATCAAGTTACTACCGAACCTCATAGGTCAATCAGAGTAAGATCCGCACCAGAGTGGTACGGTAATCCTGTTCTGGAAGTCATGTTACTTGACCATGATAAACCTACGAATTATGAGGAAGCGATGATGAGCCCAGATTACGCAAAATGGCTTGAGGCCATGAAATCTGAGATGGGATCCATGTATGAGAACAAAGTGTGGACTTTGGTTGACTTGCACGATGATCGACATGCCATAGAGAATAAATGGATCTTCAAGAAGAAGACTGATGATGATGGTAATATTACTGTCTACAAAGCTCAACTTGTTGCAAAAGGTTTTCGACAAGTTCAAGGAGTTGACTACGATGAGACCTTGCCACCCGTAGCGATGCTTAAGTCCGTCCGAATCTTGTTAGCAATTGCCGCATTTTATGATTATGAAATCTGGCAAATGGATGTCAAAACTTCATTCCTTAATGGATATCCTAAAGAAGAGTTGTATATGATGCAACTAGAAGGTTTTGTCGATCCAAAAGGTGCTAACAAAGTGTGCAAGCTCCAGCGATCCATTTATGGACTGGTGCAAGCCTCTCGGAGTTGGAATATACGCTTTGATAGTGTGATCAAAGCATATGGTTTTATACAGACTTTGGAGAAGCCTGTATTTACAAGAAAGTGAGTGGGAGCTCTGTAGCATTTCTGATATTATATGTAGATGGCATATTCTTGATCGGAAATGATATTGAATTTCTGAATAGCATAAAAGGATACTTGAATAAGAATTTTTCAATGAAAGACCTCGGTGAAGTTGCTTATATTTTAGGCATGAAGATCTATAGAGATAGATCAAGATGCTTAATTGGACTTCCACAAATCACATACCTTGATAAAGTTTTGAAGAAGTTCAAAATGGATCAAGCAAAGAAAGGGTTCTTGCCTGTGTTACAAGGTGTGAAGTTGAGTCAGACTCAATACCTGACCACTGCAGAAGATAGAGAGAAAATGAAAGGTGTTCACTATGCTTCAGCCATAGGCTCTATCATGTATGCAATGTTGTGTACCAGACCAGATGTGTGCCTTGCTATCAGTTTAGCAGGGAGGTACCAAAGTAATCCAGGAGTGGATCACTGGACAGCGGTCAAGAACATCCTGAAATACCTGAAAAGGACTAAGGATATGTTTCTCGTATATGGAGGTGACAAAGAGCTCGTCATAAACGGTTACATCGATGCAAGCTTTGACACTAATCCAGGTGACTCTAAGTCACAAACCAGATACGTGTTTTTATTAAATGGTGGAGCTATCAGTTGGTGCAGTTCCAAGCAGAGCATTGTGGCGGGATCTACATGTGAAGCGGACTACATAGCTGCTTCGGAAGCAACAAATGAAGGAGTCTGGATGAAGGAGTTCATAGCCGATCTAGGTGTCATACCTAGTACATTGGGTCCAATGAAAATCTTTTGTGACAATTGTAGGATCGAAAGTATGTCTAGAGGGGGGGGTGATTAGACTACTTGACCAAATAAAAACTTAACCTTTTCCCAATTTTAGTTCTTGGCAGATTTTAGCTATTTTAGGAAAAGTCAAGCAATCATCACACAATTCAAGCAAGCATGCAAAGAGTTTATGGGCAGCGGAAAGTAAAGCATGCAACTTGCAAGAATATAAAGGGAAGGGTTTGGAGAATTCAAACGCTATTGGAGACACGGATGTTTTTCCCGTGGTTCGGATAGGTGGTTCTATCCTACATCCACGTTGATGGAGACTTCAACCCACGAAGGGTAACGGTTGCGCGAGTCCACATAGGGCTCCACCCAAGGGCAACGGTTGCGCGAGTCCACGAAGGGCTCCACCCAAGAAGGGTCCACGAAGAAGCAACCACCCACAAAGGGTCCACGAAGAAGCAACCTTGTCTATCCCACCATGGCCATCGCCCACGAAGGACTTGCCTCACTAGCGGTAGATCTTCACGAAGTAGGCGATCTCCTTGCCCTTACAAACTCCTTGGTTCAACTCCACAATCTTGTCGGAGGCTCCCAAGTGACACCTAGCCAATCTAGGAGACACCACTCTCCAAG
Organism: Triticum aestivum; assembly: GCF_018294505.1. Lineage (NCBI taxonomy): Eukaryota > Viridiplantae > Streptophyta > Magnoliopsida > Poales > Poaceae > Triticum > Triticum aestivum. Next base: position 492,277,217 of record NC_057812.1, on the reverse strand, counting down.
AAGTAACAAATGGTGTGTAGGTAATGAACTCCTTGCTCTTGTGCTTCAAATGATAGTCTCCCCAACACTCAACTCTCTCTCATAGGATTTGGATTTGGTGGAAAGAAGATTTGAGTGGAAAGCAACTTGGGAAGGCTAGAGATCAAGATTCATATGGTAGGAATGGAATGTCTTGGTCTCAACACATGAGTAGGTGGTTCTCTCTCAGAACATATGAGTTGGAATGGTGTGTGTGTTCTGATGGCTCTCTCACTGAATGAGAAAGAGGTGGAGGGGTATATATAGCCTCCACACAAAATCCAACCGTTACACACAATTTACCAATCTCGGTGGGACCGAATCAGAAAACTCGGTCTGACCGAAATAGTAAACCTAGTGACCGTTAGGAATTTCGGTGGGACTGACATGCAACTCGGTAGGACCGATTCGGTTAGGGTTTGGGCATAACGTAATCTCGGTGAGACCGATTACACAAACTCGGTGAGACCGAATTTGGTAATTAGCTAACCAGAGAGTTGGTCAGGCAAACTCGGTGGGACCGATTTGCTCTTTCGGTGAGACCGAGTGGAACTCGGTGAGACCGAAAAGTTACAAAGGGGAAACACTGAGTTTACATTGCAATCTCGGTGGGACCGATTCGCTCTTTCGGTGGGACCGAAAAGTTACGAAAGGGAAACAGAGAGTTTGCAACCCCATCTCGGTGGGACCGAGATCCTTATCGGTAGAACCGAATTGCTAGGGTTTGGCAGTGGCTAATGACAAGTGAAACTCGGTGGCGCCGGATAGGAAGAATCGGTAGGACCGAGTTTGGCTTAGAGTTTAGGTCATATGTGGATATGGGAAAGTAGTTGAGGGTTTTTGGAGCATATCACTAAGCACATGAAGCAAGAGGCTCATTAAGCAACACCTCATCCCTCCTTAATAGTATTGGCTTTTCCTATGGACTCAATGTGATCTTGGATCACTAAAATATAAAATGAAGAGTCTTGAGCTTTTGAGCTTGAGCCAATCCATTGTCCTTAGCATTTTGAGGGTTCCACTTTCACATCCATGCCATGCCAATCATTGAGCTTTCCTGAAATAATTATCTTGGAATAGTATTAGCTCAATGAGCTATATGTTGTTATGAATTACCAAAACCACCTAGGGATAGTTGCACTTTCAATCTCCCCCTTTTTGGTAATTGATGACAACATATAGATCAAAGCTTCGACAAAAGATAATAAGCATGAAATATATCGTCGCTTTGAGAAGTATGTGATAAGTAAGAGCTCCCCCTAAATTTGTGCATATTTAAAATTTGCTTTGGACTGCAAATGCACAAAGAGTTAGAGTCATGGGTTACTCTTCCATGTCACATACATCTTGGTGGAGCGCTCAAAATGATGAGATTGAAATGCATGCACTCATCACCAAGAATAGTGAATGATCACAAACGATAGATAGAATGGTAATATTTAAGCAATCATTAAGCAAACATTAAGTGTAGCTTATGATCAAACACATGATCATCGATGTCTCACAAGCATAAGGACGTAGTATCTCACACACAAGCAAACAAGGTTCGAAAAAACCACCAAATAAAGCAAGAGAGAAAAGCAACACTCTCTCTCTCGAAGCCTATGATCTATACATCTTCTCCCCCTTTGGCAACAAGTTACTAAAAAGTTCCTAGAAAATGCATAGCACTAGATCGACGCTCAGGCTTGATCTTCAGGTGGTGGTGGAGTCCGGAGCACTCCAAGGACAAAGCCTTCGGTAGACGTGGTCGGAGTCGAGGCTGAAGTGGATGCTGGAGCTGGTGGAACGGAGGCTGTGGCTGGTGCAGACGTTGTAGCTCTGGTGTCAGCAACTGGCAGTGCAGACGACCTCGGACCTCGTGGCACCCTCGCAAAAGCATGAGTCGTGGTCCTGCCTCTCCTCTCATTCATGTCGTCCTGGAGCTGCTCCACGGCAGTCTGTATCTCTGTCACCTTGATGTCCAAGTCATAGAATCTTTGTTCCATGATCCTCTCTAAGCTCGCCTGGTTCTGAGTCAGGGTGGCTATACTCTGCTCAATCCGCAGGGTGGACGCAATCAAGTAACTGAGCTGCTCTTGTTTGGTTTTCAGGAAGTAATCAGATGCCTCCGCTTGAGTAGGCATCCTGGCAGCTTTCTCCTTCTTCGCCTTCTCCTTCTGAGCTTGTGCATGGGCAGATGATGGTTCATTCTCTGTCATCACAACTTCATTGTTCTCGAAATCTGGACGGATGGGCAGGTGTTCCTTATCCAACAAATATACGCCCGTGCCCATCTTGGAGTTGATGAGCTCCTGAATCTGAGGGGCATATCCACAGCTCCTCTTCTGATCTGCCGCAGTCCTTTTGATCGTTTCCACTATGAGGCTCATAACTTTGAATTTTTGAGGCACGTCAAAAACATGAAGCAAATTGATCGCGTGACCTCTGATCATCTTGTGATCTCCAGACTTGGGCAGAAGGGTGTGCCTAAGGATCCAGTTGATCGTAGGCAATCCTGAGAGCAGATAATGCACTGAGCCAAACTTGAACGTGTCAAGTGCTTCATTCGGAATCTCCTTGTACATGTTGGACATGGAGTTGTGGTCCATCTTTTTCTTGGCATAAATGTCCAAGTCATCTGCTTGCTCCTCTGGGGCATTGATCAGCTTCGCCCATTCCTCAACAGTAGAGTGGTACCTCGTACCCTCAGACATCCATGTAATCCTCCCATCTGGATAAAAGTGAGCTGTGGAGTAGAACTGCATGATGAGTTCCTCGTTCCACTTTGTGAGCTTCTGCCCAACAAAGTCCTCTACTCCACACGCCTTGAAGCTGTCCTGAACTCCTGGGTAGTACTCTTCATTGTCCTTGATATAGGTCCAGTCGACCCATCTCATGTCACATACGATTGGCTTCTTGTCAAGTAGCACTGTCTCATAGAAATCTTGCTGCTCCTTGGTATGAAATCTGTAGTCCACTGCAGTCCTTCTCCTAGAAGCATATGGATCTGCTTCTCTCCACTTCCTGAGCCCTGAGTCTCTCCTGAGCTTCATATCCTCAGCCACAGGATGAGCATCGTTGTGGTCTGGGATCTTGGGCTTGAGCTTCCGAAGGACACTCTCTTCCTCATCCTCAGCAACAGTCTCAGGCACTGGGGCCTTGTTCTTCTCAGCTGCAGGAATGCTCCGTGTGTTCCTCTTTGGTGCACTCTTAGGCTTAGATGCAGCCTTAGGTGCTTCCTTGGGCTTGGATGCAGCTCCCCCTGACCTTATGGCATCTCCCATAAGTTTGGCTGCCTTGGGCGCTGGTGCAGCTGCCTCTTCTTCCTCCTCCTCTTCTACCATGATGGAGGCTTTCCCAAGCACTCTGGCTACAGTCTTCTTCACTCTTTCTTTCCTCTTCTTGCCCTCAGCTGCAACGGGCTCAATGGGAGCAGGCTTCTCAGTTGAGGCTCTAGCCTTTGACATGGGTTGCCTGCCTGCTGGCCTCTTGATTTTCAGGCCTGGCTTTGAGCCTTGAGCTGGCTCAACTCTCTTGGAGGTGGCCTCTTCCTCTGCCACATAGTCCTCATCTTCAGAATCTGAGGTTTTCTTCTTCCTTTGTCTCGTGGCAGCTTTTGGCAAGTTGCTAGGAGTGCTCCTGCTGCCATCATCTGAGGAACTTGAGGGGCTAGTGCCCTCACTCAACTGCACTTGCTGCTCTGACAAGTTTTGGCTGTCACTCTGGTCTGACATGTTGCAAACTGACTGCTGACCCTGTGAATAGATTATAGAGGAGATAGAGTGGATGAGCATCACAAAATGCAGAGATTTTTGCAAAAAGAATGATCCAAAAACTTAGTTTTAGTTTCCCACTGAAATCATCTCGGATCTACCGATTTTCAAACTCGGTGATACCGAAGCAGTTTTGGAACCTAAACTAGTGAACTCGGTCAGACCGAGTCACAGTTCGGTGGCACCGAGACTGCTAGGGTTTCACTGAGTTCAAAAATCGGTCACACCGATAGTAATTCTCGGTCAGACCGAGTTTTACTTGTGCAATGGCATAAGCCAAATCGGTGGGACCGAGTTTTTCAACTCGGTGGGTCCGAGATGGTTTCGGCGGAAACCTAAACCTAGAATTTTCGAATCAAACCTAATCTATGAGCGTTTTGACTGGATAGAAGTTTATCAAACGTGGCCAGAAACAATATGATCACAATGTGCTAGGAATCAGATTGAGGAATAGCACAAAGATCAAGTCCATACCCTAGTTCGGCGTGGACTTGCTACGGCGGCAACGGCTGGGCAGAAATCCCGTTGACGGCGACGGAGACCAGCGACTGGAGGCTGCTGGCGGCGAGAAGACGATCCGGAGACCTCAAGGGCAGAGCAGGCTATCGCGCGGGCGAAGGGGTTCGGAGAAATTTCCAAATTTTGCCCGTGACTATATATAGCCCGACCCTGTCGGTGTGACCGAGTTGAACAACTCGGTGGCACCGAGATTCATAACTGCGTGCAGTTACTGAAACTCGGTGAGACCGAAAGGTTCAAATCGGTTGCACCGAGATTGAAAACTTAGATCAACTTAATGATCTCGGTAGGACCGAAAGTGGAGTATCGGTCAGACCGAGAATCATAAAGAGGTTTTGGAAGTTTAAGTCTATGACGAATCGGGGACTCCGAGCGCTCCTCACACAGAGTGGTTCGAATCTGACTTGATCAAATTTTGTGATGCAGCATGAATAGAGTTTGAGACGAGAAAAGCATAGATAGCTAGAGGAGGTTCTTAGGCATTCTTGTCCATCCACTTGGCAAAAGAAGATAAAGCCGAACAATCAAAGCAACAAGTGGATGTCCTCGAATGAGTAAAATATGCAATCAGCATGCTCACACAATAAGATAGCAAATGGAATATGTGGCAAAGCATGCACAACCAATTCTAGCATCTATCAAGCAATTTGCGATGACTAGGTCATCTATATATGAGTATATTGACTTAGGAGTCAAGTGAGAACACTTGATCGTAGGTCATACTCATCGTTTAAGCTCAAGTGGGGTTACCACTTTTACATAAAGCATTGTTTTGTTCACATCTTTAGAGTTGCTTTAGCTCAGTCTTAGAGTAAAGCTCCCCCTAGATGTGATATCCCCCCTAAGAGGGATGAACTAACCTTGGGTTTTGTTGATGATGACTTCATGTAGACATTAAAGATGTGGATGCTCAATGTTGATGTAGATCTCTTGGATCTATCCATTTGAGTGAATTGCACTTTCAATACCTACATGGGTTAGTCCCACAAGGAACAAACAAGGATATCCATAGACATAGAGTGATGCACACAAAAGATGATGTCCATGAAAACTTTTAGGTTACCTTGTCCCTTGTCTTACCAACAAGAGGGTTTGTGACTCCTTGAACTAGTGCAAGATGTGGAAGTTGATTGCACTTGTTCTTGCCAAAATGATAAGAGTGAAGTATGTTGGCGGAGTCACCCTCAAGAACTCTCTAGTTCTTCTTCTTTTGGATCCACATCATCTTGATGGGAATCCTTGGAGTTGTAGTCGTACTTGATGAAGTGGAACTTGAAGTAGTCTTGGGAATCCACTTGACTAAGGTCTTAGGAGCTTCTTCAAATGCATCAATTTCCTCTTGAAGCTTGTCCTTGCCTTTTTGCTCGTAGTCTTGTGGTGGAAGATCATCTTGAGCTTGTGTCCCCTTGAAAAACTTCTCTTGTTGAGGGACAAACTTTGTCTTGGGGTATTGATCTTCTTCCCATTCAACTCCATTGGCATTGAACTTTCGTTCAAAACCAATACCTTGATTCTTCCGGTGCATTCCTTGCTTGCGCACAATTTCCTCGAATTGCTTACTCCCGGCAAGGCTTTTGTACACTCCTTTCTCTATAATTCCCTTCAATAAGCTATTTTCTTGCTCAAGTGTAACTTGGCTAAGAGAATCATTAGTGGAATCAAGAGAACTACTAGAAGCAACAATATTGGATTTAGCATGATCATTGTTACTACTAGCGGAAGAATCTTTCTTGTTAGATTTGACTTGAGGCATGTAAGTGGATAAGAGTAAACGCTTGGCAATGTAAGAAGAACTTTTCTTGCGGAGATCATCATTGATTGCCTTTAAGAACTCATGCTCTTGCTCAAGATTGAGCTTTTCAAAGCGTAGCTTCTCATGAGCTCTTAAAAGTTCTCGATGATCTTCGAAGATAGTGTCATGAGCTAACTTAAGAGTTTTTAGTTCTTTAGTTAGAGCCTCAATCTTCTCCTTATCATTGTCATTCGTTTTATCTTGATTAGCATGATTAATTGGTCTTTCATCATAGTATTCATCACTAGAGTTGTCACCAAGCAAATCATCACCTAACAAGTCATCTTCATCACTATTGAAATCAACATACTCGGGGTGTGTTACCTTAGGACCTTTGGCCATGAAGCATCTTCCAATTCCTTCATTTGGTGAGTCAAATATGTCGTAGGAGTTGGTTGACACAAGTGCTAGACCGGCAACACCTTCATCTTGAGTATCTTCGGAGTCGGAGTGATAACTTCTCTCGGAGTGGCTGTCGGAGTCGGAGCCGGATACCCATTCACCAACATGAGCTTGATGTCTTCGTCTTGTGTAGCTCCTTGATGATTTTTCCTTCCTTTCCGAATCCTTGCTTCTCCGTGAGTATCTTCGTTCATAACGATCATCTCTACTCCTTCTCTCTCTTGGTGGTGATCCTTTGCTTCTTCTTTTTGGAGAATCTTCTCTTCTCTTGTAGGGAGCCGTACACTCGTTGGAATAGTGTCCGGGTCTTCCACAATTGTAACAGTTTCTCTCTCGACTAGAAGATCTTTTGTCATTGTAGGACCTTGACTTGGAGCTTCTATCTTTGCTTCTACTCTTGTAGAACTTGTTGAAGTTCTTCACCATTAAGCTCAATTCTTCATTGAAGTCTTGTTTCTCACTTGATGATGTAGGGGCTTCACATGAGGCTTTATAGGCACCACTTGACTTGTTGTGAAGTTCCTCTTTATCCTTAAGTGACATCTCATGAGCAACAATTCTTCCAATCACTTCCGTTGGCTTGAGATCTTTGTAATTGGGCATCATTTGGATCAATGTGCACACGGTATCATATTTTCCATCCAAGGCTCTTAGGATCTTCTTGATGATGAATCTATCGGTCATCTCTTCACTTCCTAAGCCGGCAATCTCATTTGTGATGAGAGCAAGCCTAGAGTACATTTCAGCGACACCTTCACCATCCTTCATCTTGAACTTGTCAAGTTGGCTTTGAAGCACATCCAACTTGGATTCCTTGACGGAGTCGGTACCTTCGTGCATATCAATCAAAGTGTCCCAAATTTCCTTTGCATTCTCAAGGCGGCTGATTTTGTTGAATTCTTCGGGGCATAATCCGTTGAAGAGAATATCACAAGCTTGAGCATTGTATTGCAACATCTTCAACTCATCCGCGGTAGCTTCACGGTTTGGTTCTCTCCCATCAAAGAAGTCACCTTGCAAACCAACACACACAATAGCCCAAACAGCGGGGTTATGTCCAAGAATATGCATTTTCATTTTATGCTTCCAACTAGCAAAATTAGTACCATCAAAGTAAGGACCTCTACGGTGATAATTTCCCTCGCTAGACGCCATACTCTCCTAGGTTGTGAAACCAAGGCTATGACCACCAAAAGCTATGGAGATCAAGCAAATGGAGACCAAGGCTCTGATACCACTTGTAGGATCGAAAGTATGTCTAGAGGGGGGGGTGATTAGACTACTTGACCAAATAAAAACTTAACCTTTTCCCAATTTTAGTTCTTGGCAGATTTTAGCTATTTTAGGACAAGTCAAGCAATCATCACACAATTCAAGCAAGCATGCAAAGAGTTTATGGGCAGCGGAAAGTAAAGCATGCAACTTGCAAGAATATAAAGGGAAGGGTTTGGAGAATTCAAACGCTATTAAAGACACGGATGTTTTTCCCGTGGTTCGGATAGGTGGTGCTATCCTACATCCACGTTGATGGAGACTTCAACCCACGAAGGGTAACGGTTGCGCGAGTCCACACAGGGCTCCACCCAAGGGCAACGGTTGCGCGAGTCCACAAAGGGCTCCACCCACGAAGGGTCCACGAAGAAGCAACCACCCACAAAGGGTCCACGAAGAAGCAACCTTGTCTATCCCACCATGGCCATCGCCCACGAAGGACTTGCCTCACTAGCGGTAGATCTTCACGAAGTAGGCGATCTCCTTGCCCTTACAAACTCCTTGGTTCAACTCCACAATCTTGTCGGAGGCTCCCAAGTGACACCTAGCCAATCTAGGAGACACCACTCTCCAAGAAGTAACAAATGGTGTGTAGGTAATGAACTCCTTGCTCTTGTGCTTCAAATGATAGTCTCCCCAACACTCAACTCTCTCTCATAGGATTTGGATTTGGTGGAAAGAAGATTTGAGTGGAAAGCAACTTGGGAAGGCTAGAGATCAAGATTCATATGGTAGGAATGGAATGTCTTGGTCTCAACACATGAGTAGGTGGTTCTCTCTCAGAACATATGAGTTGGAATGGTGTGTGTGTTCTGATGGCTCTCTCACTGAATGAGAAAGAGGTGGAGGGGTATATATAGCCTCCACACAAAATCCAACCGTTACACACAATTTACCAATCTCGGTGGGACCGAATCAGAAAACTCGGTCTGACCGAAATAGTAAACCTAGTGACCGTTAGGAATTTCGGTGGGACTGACATGCAACTCGGTAGGACCGATTCGGTTAGGGTTTGGGCATAACGTAATCTCGGTGAGACCGATTACACAAACTCGGTGAGACCGAATTTGGTAATTAGCTAACCAGAGAGTTGGTCAGGCAAACTCGGTGGGACCGATTTGCTCTTTCGGTGAGACCGAGTGGAACTCGGTGAGACCGAAAAGTTACAAAGGGGAAACACTGAGTTTACATTGCAATCTCGGTGGGACCGATTCGCTCTTTCGGTGGGACCGAAAAGTTACGAAAGGGAAACAGAGAGTTTGCAACCCCATCTCGGTGGGACCGAGATCCTTATCGGTAGAACCGAATTGCTAGGGTTTGGCAGTGGCTAATGACAAGTGAAACTCGGTGGCGCCGGATAGGAAGAATCGGTAGGACCGAGTTTGGCTTAGAGTTTAGGTCATATGTGGATATGGGAAAGTAGTTGAGGGTTTTTGGAGCATATCACTAAGCACATGAAGCAAGAGGCTCATTAAGCAACACCTCATCCCTCCTTAATAGTATTGGCTTTTCCTATGGACTCAATGTGATCTTGGATCACTAAAATATAAAATGAAGAGTCTTGAGCTTTTGAGCTTGAGCCAATCCATTGTCCTTAGCATTTTGAGGGTTCCACTTTCACATCCATGCCATGCCAATCATTGAGCTTTCCTGAAATAATTATCTTGGAATATTATTAGCTCAATGAGCTATATGTTGTTATGAATTACCAAAACCACCTAGGGATAGTTGCACTTTCAACAATACTGGTGCAATTGCCTTGGCAAAGGAATCCAGATTTCACAAGAGAACCAAGCACATCAAGAGACGCTTCAATTCCATCCGCGATCAAGTCAAGACATAGAGATTTGCAAGATACATACGGATCTGAATGTTGCAGACCCATTGACTAAGCCTCTCTCACGAGCAAAACATGATCATCACCAAGACTCCATGGGTGTTAGAATCATTACAATGTAATCTAGATTATTGACTCTAGTGCAAGTGAGAGACTGAAGGAAATATGCCCTAGAGGCGATAATAAAGTTGTTATTTATATTTCCTTATATCATGATAAATGTTTATTATTCATGCTAGAATTGTATTAACCGGAAACTTAGTACATGTGTGAATACATAGACAAACAGAGTGTCACTAGTATGCCTCTACTTGACTAGCTCGTTGAATCAATGATGGTTATGTTTCCTGACCATAGACATGAGTTGTCATTTGATTAACGGGATCACATCATTAAAGAATGATGTGATTGACTTGACCCATCCGTTAGCTTAGCACGATGATCGTTTAGTTTGTTGCTGTTGCTTTCTCCATAACTTATACATGTTCCTATGACTATGAGATCATGCAACTCCCGAATACCGGAGGAACACTTTGTGTGCTATCAAACGTCACAACGTAAATGGGTGACTATAGAGATGCTCTACAGGTGTCTCCGATGGTGTTTGTTGAGTTGGCATAGATCGAGATTATGATTTGTCACTCCGAGTATCGGAGAGGTATCTCTGGGCCCTCTCGGTAATGCACATCACTATAAGCCTTGCAAGCAATGTGACTAATGAGTTAGTTACGGGATGATGCATTGCGGAATGAGTAAAGAGACTTGCCGGTAACGAGATTGAACTAGGTATTGAGATACCGACAATCGAATATCGGGCCAGTAACATACCAATGACAAAGGGAACAACGTATATCGTTATGCAGCTTGACCGATAAAGATCTTCGTAGAATATGTGGGAGCCAATATGAACATCCAGGTTCCTCTATTGGTTATTGACCAGAGACGTGTCTCGGTCATTTCTACATAGTTCTCGAACCCGTAGGGTCCGCACGCTTAACGTTCGGTGACGATCGGTATTATGAGTTTATGTGTTTTGATGTACCGAAGGTAGTTTGGTGTCCCAGATGTGATCACGAACATGACAAGGAATCTCGAAATGGTCGAGACATAAAGATTGATATATTGGATGACTATATTCGGACACTGGATAATTGTCGGAGTGGCGGGGGGTTATCGGAACCCCCGGGGGAACTAATGGGCCAACATGGGCCTTGGGAGAGAGAGAGGAGGGGCCATAAGGCTGGCCACGCCCCCCTTGGGAGTTCGAATTGGACAAGGAGGGAGGTGCGGTGCCCCCTCTTTCCCTTCCTCTCTCCCTCTCTTTCCTCCCCCGTCCTTTTGCCTAGTTGGACTAGGAAAGGGGGAGTCCTACTCCTACTAGGAGGAGGACTCCTCCCTCTCCTTGGCACGCCCAAGGCCGGCGGGCCTCCCCCTTGCTCCTTTATATACGGGGGCAGGGGCACCCTAGAACACACAAGTTGATTGTTTCCAGCCGTGTGCGGTGCCCCCCTCCACCATAATCCACGTCGGTCATATCGTAGCGGTGCTTAGGCGAAGCCATGTTCCGGTAGCACCATCATCACCGTCATCATGCCGTCGTGCTGACGAAGCTCTCCCTCAACACTTTGCTGGATCATGAGTTCATGGGATGTCACCGAGCCGAACATGTGCAGATCTCGAAGGTGTCGTACTTTCGGTGCTAGGATCGGTTGATTGTGAAGACGTACGACTACATGAACCGCGTTGTCATAACGCATCCGCTTACGGTCTACGAGGGTACGTGGACAACACTCTCCCCTCTTGTTGCTATGCATCACCATGATCTTGTGTGTGCATAGGATTTTTTTGAAATTACTGCATTCCCCAACAGTACTGATCAATGCCGAGGGCCTTCATGTCCTTGTCTAGGGTCTCGTTGAACACTGTCGTCCTCCCCGTCTCGAGCACTTCCTGACGGGCCTTCTCCCTCCCTCAGGACGTCGCCTCCTTTCGCCGCCTTTCCAAAATCTCGTTGGCACGGGCGATCAGGTCACGTGTTGGAGGCGTAGTGTTGGCGGCGCGCTCTTCCGGAGCTGGACTGTCGACGCTCTGGTGAGAAGAATCAGAAACCGAACCGCTGCTGCCGCTGAGGGTTGCATCTTCATCCTCTTCGACGACCTGCATGGGTGTCGGCCTGACCGGAAAAGGGGAGATGCCGTCGAGAGTAAATTGCAGAAAACCACAACTTTGAGGGCTAGGTTTTCAGAAAACACTAGGTTACAGTTTCTTGACAAATTGCACCATCTCTTGTGTAATCTTTTTTGCAAAAACCACTAATCGGCAGATCTGGCTCGGTTAAGTGCGTTTATGATAGATGGGGCCCCTATTTCATTGATGTGGCATACCGTTTTACCAAAGACAACATTAGATGGGTAAAAAGCAAAAACACCCCAACACTTTTGTCAAAAAGTGAAAACACCCTCCCCGATTCAGATCGGGGTCTGTCGCTCTAATACGTCTCCAACGTATCTATAATTTTTGATTGCTCCATTCTATATTATCTACTGTTTTGTACTATATTGGGCTTTATTTTCCACTTTTATATTACTTTTGGGACTAACCTATTAACCGGAGGCCCAGCCCAGAATTGTTGTTTTTTGCCTATTTCAGTGTTTCGAAGAAACAGAATATCAAACGGACTCCAAACGGAATGAAACCTTCGGGAACGTGATTTTCTCACCGAACGTGATCCAGGAGACTTGGACCCTACGCCAAGGCATCAGAGAGGCGGTCATGAGGGTGGGGGGCGCCCCCCCTAGGGCGCGCCCCCTGCCTCATGGGCCCCTCGATGCTCCACCGACGTACTTCTTCCTCCTATATATACATACATACCCCCAAACGACCAGAGACGGAGCTAAAAACCTAATTCCACTGCCGCAACTTTCTGTATCCACGAGATCCCATCTTGGGGCCTGTTCCGAAGCTCCACCGGAGAGGGCCGTCATCATGGAGGGCTTCTACATCATCATAGCCTCTTCGATGAAGTGTGAGTAGTTTACCTCAGACCTTCGGGTCCATAGTTAGTAGCTAGATGGCTTCTTCTCTCTTTTTGGATCTCAATACAAAGTTCTCCCCCTCTCTTGTGGAGATCTATTCGATGTAATCTTCTTTTTGCGGTGTGTTTGTTGAGACCGATGAATTGTGGGTTTATGATCAAGTATATCTATGAATAATATTTGAATCTTCTCTGAATTCTTTTATGTATGATTGGTTATCTTTGCAAGTCTCTTCGAATTATCCGTTTGGTTTGGCCAACTAGATTGGTAGTTCTTGCCATGGGAAAAGTGCTTAGCTTTGGGTTCGATCTCGCGGTGTCCTTTCCTAGTGACAGAAGGGGCAGCAAGGCACGTATTGCATCATTGCCATCGAGGATAACAAGATGGGGTTTATTTCATATTGCATGAATTTATCTCTCTACATCATGTCATCTTGCTTAAGGCGTTACTCTGTTTTTTAACTTAATACTCTAGATGCATGTTGGATAGCGGTCCATGAGTGGAGTAATAGTAGTAGATGCAGAATCATTTTGGTCTACTTGTCACGGACGTGATGCCTATATACATGATCATGCCTAGATATTCTCATAACTATGCTCAGTTCTGTCAATTGCTCAACATTAATTTGTTCACCTACCATAGAACACTTATGCTCTTGAGAGAAGCCACTAGTGAAACCTATGGCCCCCGGGTCTATTCTCATCATATCAATCTCCATCACTTTAATCTTGCTTTGCTTTTTTACTTTGCCTTTACTTTTTACTTTGCATCTTTATACCAAAAATACCAAAAATATTATATCTATCAGATCTCACTCTCGTAAGTGACCGTGAAGGGATTGACAACTCCTAATCGCTTTGGTTGCGAGTAGCTATCGTTTTGTGCAGGTACGAGGGACTTGAGCGTGGCCTCCTACTGGATTGATACCTTGGTTCTCAAAAATTGAGGGAAATACTTACGCTACTTTGTTGCATCATCCCTTCCTCTTCGGGGAAAACCAACGCAAGCTCAAGAGGTAGCAAGAAGGATTTCTGGCGCCTTTGTCGGGGAGTCTATGCAAAAAGTCAACATACCAAGTACCCACCACAATCCCTATCTCTCGCATTACATTATTTGCCATTTGCCTCTCGTTTTCCTCTCCCCCACTTCACCCTTGCCGTTTTATTCGCCCTCTCTATCCTCCCTCTCTATTTGCCTCTTTTACCCGCTTGCCTTTTTGTTTGCTCGTGTGTTAGATTGCTTGTTTGTCGCAATGCCTCAAGATAATACTAAATTGTGTGACTTCACCAATACCAACAACAATTTTATTAGCACTCCGATTTCTCCTCTTACCGATGCTGAATCTTGTGAAATTAATACTGCTTTGTTGAATCTTGTTATGAAAGATCAATTTTTCGGCCTTCCTAGTGAAGATGTCGCTACTCATCGGAATAGCTTCGTTGATTTATGTGATATGCAAAAGAAAAAAGATGTCGATAATGATGTCATTAAATTGAAGCTATTTCCTTTTTCGCTTAGAGATCGTGCTAAAGCTCGGTTTTCGTCTTTGCCTAAAAATAGTATTGATTCTTGGAACAAGTTCAAAGATGCTTTTATCTCTAAGTATTTCCCTCCCGCTAAGATCATCTCTCTTAGAAACGATATTATGAACTTTAAGCAACTTGATCATGAACATGTTGCACAAGCTTGGGAGAGAATGAAATTAATGATACGTAATTGCCCTACTCATGGTTTGAATTTGTGGATGATTATACAAAATTTTATGCCGGATTGAATTTTGCTTCTAGAAATCTTTTAGATTCGGCCGCGGGAGGCACTTTTATGGAAATCACTTTAGGAGATGCTACTAAACTCCTAGATAATATTATGGTTAATTATTCTCAATGGCATACTGAAGATCTTCTAATAAAAAAGTACATGCGATAGAAGAAATCAATGTTTTGAGTGGAAAGATGGATGAACTTATGAAATTATTTGCTACTAAGAGTGTTTCTTCTGATCCTAATGATATGCCTTTGTCTACTTTGATTGAGAATAACAATGAATCTATGGATGTGAATTTTGTTGGTAGGAATAATTTTGGTAACAACGCTTATAGAGGGAATTTTAATCCTAGGCCATATCCTAGTAATCCTTCTAATAGTTATGGGAATTCCTACAACAACTCTTATGGAAATTATAATAAGATGCCCTCTGAATTTGAGAATAGTGTTAACGAGTTTATGAATTCACAAAAGAATTTTAATGCTTTGCTTGAAGAGAAATTGCTTAAAGTTGATGATTTGGCTAGGAACGTTGATAGAATTTCTCTTGAGATTGATTCTTTAAAGATTAGATCTATTACTCCTAAGCATGATATCAATGAGTCTCTCAAAGCCATGAGAATTTCCATTGATGAGTGCAAGGAAAGAACCGCTAGGATGCGTGCTTCCAAAGATGCCTTTATTAAAGCGTGTTCTTCCAATTCCTATGAAAATCAAGATGAAGATCTAAAAGTTATTGATGTGTCACCTATTAAATCTTTGTTTTGCAATATGAATCTTGATGAAACTGAATATGATCTTCCTTTACCTAGAAGGCGTTCTAAAAATTCGGAGTATTTAGATCTTTATGATGAATTGATGAAAGTGGGATTGAAGAAATAAAAATCTAGATGTTGCTAAACCCACTATATTGGATTTCAAGGAATTTAATTATGAAAGTTGCTCTTTAATTGATTGTATTTCCTTGTTGCAATCCGTGCTAAATTCTCCACATGCTTATAGTCAACATAAAGCCTTCACCGAACATATTGTTGATGCTTTGATGCAATCTTATGAAGAAAAACTTGAGTTGAAAGTTTCTATCCCTAGAAAACTCTATGATGAGTGGGAACCAACTATTAAAATTAAAATTAAATATCATGAGTTTTATGCTTTGTGTGATTTGGGTGCTAGTGTCTCTACTATTCCCAAGACTTTGTGTGATTTGCTAGATTTTCGTAATTTTGATGATTGCTCTCTAAACTTGCATCTTGCGGATTCCACTATTAAGAAACCTATGGGAAGGATTAATGATGTTCTTATTGTTGCAAATAGAAATTATGTGCCCGTAGATTTCATTGTTCTTGATATAGATCGCAATCCTTCTTGCCCTATTGTTCTTGGTAGACCTTTCCTTAGAACGGTTGGTGCGATTATTGATATGAAGGAAGGGAATATTAGATTTCAATTTCCATTAAAAAAGGGCATGTAACACTTTCCAAGAAAGAAAATAAAATTGCCATATGAAACTATCATGAGAGCCACTTATGGATTGCCTACCAAAGATGGCAATACCTAGATCTATCCTCGCTTTTATGCCTAGCTAGGGGCGTTAAACGATAGCGCTTGTTAGGAGGCAACCCAATTTTATTTTTATTCCTTGATTTTTGCTCCTGCTTAGTAATAAATAAATTATATAGCCTCTGTTTTGGTTGTGTTTTTTGTGTTAAATTAGTGTTTGTGCCAAGTAGAACCGTTGGGAAGACTTGGGGAAAGTCTTGTTGAACTTGCTGTAAAAAACAGAAACTTTAGCGCTCACAAGAACTGATGTAATTTTTATATAAAGAGTTCTATTTAGTTAATTATTTTTGCAGATGATTAATAGATAAATTCCTCACGTCCAGAAATTTATTTTAGAATTTTTGGGGTTCCAGATCTTGCGCTAGCTACAGATTACTACAGACTGTTCTGTTTTTGACAGATTCTGTTTTTCGTGTGTTGATTGCTTATTTTGATGAATCTATGGTTAGCAAAATAGTTTATAATCCATAGAGAAGTTGGAATACAGTAGTTTTAACACCAATATAAATAAAGAATGATTTCATTACAGTACCTTGAAGTGGTATTTTGTTTTCTTTCGCTAACGGAGCTCACGAGTTTTCTACTTTAAGTTTTGTGTTGTGAAGTTTTCAAGTTTTGGGTGAATTCTTTTGATGGATTATGGAACAAGGAGTGGAAAGAGCCTAAGCTTGGGTATGCCCATGGCACCCCCAAGATAATCCAAGGACACCAAAAATTCAAAGCTTGGGGATGCCCCAGAAGGCATCCCCTCTTTCGTCCACTTCCATCGGTAATTTACTTGGAACTATATTTTTATTCACCAACATGATATGTGTTTTGCTTGGAGCGTCTTGTATTATTTGTGTCTTTGTGTCTTAGTATGCCACAATCATCCTTTCTATACACACCTTTTGAGAGAGCCATACATGAATTAAAATTTGATAGAATACTCTATGTGCTTCACTTATATCTTTTGAGCATTATAATTCTGCTCTATGTGCTTCACTTATATCTTTTGAGCTAAGTAGTTTTGCTCTATGTGCTTCACTTATATCTTTTGAGCGCAATAATTTTGCTCTATGTGCTTCACTTAGATCTTTTAGAGCACGGTGGTGGATTTGTTTTAAACAAACTATTGATCTCTCATGCTTCACTTAAATTATTTTGAGAGTCTCTTAATAGCATGGTAATTTGCTTAACAATAATATGCTTGGTATTCAAGATTTGTGAAACTTTCTTTTGAGTGTGTTGAATACTAAGAAAAGATTGAAGCATGATAATTGTTTTGAGATATGGAGGCGATAATATTAAAGTCATGCTAGTTGAGTAGTTGTGAATTTAAAGAATACTTGTGTTAAAGTTTGTGATTCCCGTAGCATGCACGTATGGTGAACCATTATGTGATGAAGCCGGAGCATGATTTATTTATTGATTGTCTTCCTTATGAGTGGCGGTCGGGGACGAGCGATGGTCTTTTCCTACCAATCTATCCCCCTAGGAGCATGCGCGTAATACTTTGCTTTGATAACTTCTAGATTTTTGCAATAAGTATATGAGTTCTTTATGACTAATGTTGAGTCCATGGATTATACGCACTCTCACCCTTCCACCTTTGCTAGCCTCTCCAATACCGCGCACTTTTCGCCGGTATCATACACATACCATATACCTTCCTCAAAACAGCCACCATACCTACCTATTATGGCATTTCCATAGCCATTTCGAGATATATTGCCATGCAACTTTCCACCGTTCCGTTTATTATGACACACTCCATCATTGTCATATTGCATATTCTGGTACACCGCCGAAGGCATTCATATAGAGTCATTTTGTTCTAAGTATTGAGTTGTAATTGTTGAGTTGTAATAAAAATAAAAATGTGATGATCATCATTATTAGAGCATTGTCCCAGTGAGGAAAGAATGATGGAGACTATGATTCCCCCATAAGTCGGGATGAGACTCTGGACGAAAAATAAAATAAATAAAAAAAGAGGCCAAAGAAGCCCAAATAAAAAGAGACCATAAAAAGAGAAAAGGCCCAAATAAAAAAATGAGAGAAAAAGATAGAAGGGACAATGTTACTATCCTTTTACCACACTTGTGCTTCAAAGTAGCACCATGATGTTCATAGTAGAGAGTCTCTCATGTTATCACTTTCATATACTAGTGAGAATTTTACATTATAGAACTTGGCTTGTATATTCCAGTGATGGGCTTCCTCAAATTGCCCTAGGTCTTCATGAGCAAGCAAGTTGGATGCACACCCACTTAGTTTCTTTTTGAGCTTTCATATACTTATAGCTCTAGTGCATCCGTTGCATGGCAATCCCTACTCACTCACATTGATATCTATTGATGGGCATCTCCATAGCCCGTTGATACGCCTAGTTGATGTGAGACTATCTTCTCCTTTTTGTCTTCTCCACAACCACCATTCTATTCCACCTATAGTGCTATATCCATGGCTCACGCTCATGTATTGCGTGAAGATTGAAAAAGTTTTGAAAAAGTTAGAGTATGAAACAATTTCTTGGCTTGTCATCGGGGTTGTGCATGATTTAAATACTTTGTGTGGTGAAGATAGAGCATAGCCAGACTATATGATTTTGTAGGGATAACTTTCTTTGGCCATGTTATTTTGAGAAGACATAATTGCTTTGTTAGTATGCTTGAAGTATTATTATTTTTATGTCAACATAAACTTTCATATCATAATTAACAAGATTTGCATTGAAATTATGCCAAGTAGCACTCCGCATCAAAAATTCTCTTTTTATCATTTACCTACTCGAGGACGAGCAGGAATTAAGCTTGGGGATGCCTGATACGTCTTCAATGTATCTATAATTTTTGATTGCTCCATGCTATATTATGTACTGTTTTGGACTATATTGGGCTTTATTTTCCACTTTTATATTATTTTTGGGACTAACCTATTAACCGGAGGCCCAGCCCAGAATTGCTGTTTTTTTGCCTATTTCAGTGTTTCGAAGAAGCGGAATATCAAACGGAGTCCAAACGGAATGAAACCTTCGGGAACGTGATTTTCTCACCGAACGTGATCCAGGAGACTTGGACCCTATGCCAAGGCATCAGAGAGGCGGTCATGAGGGTGGGGGCGCCCCCCTAGGGCGCGCCCCCTGCCTCGTGGGCCCCTCGATGCTCCACCGACGTACTTCTTCCTCCTATATATACATACGTACCCCAAACGAACCAGAGACAGAGCCAAAAACCTAATTCCACCGCCGCAACTTTCTGTATCCATGAGATCCCATCTTGGGGCCTGTTCCGGAGCTCCGCCGGAGAGGGCCGTCATCACAGAGGGCTTCTACATCATCATAGCCTCTTCGATGAAGTGTGAGTACTTTACCTCAGACCTTCGGGTCCATAGTTAGTAGCTAGATGGCTTCTTCTCTCTTTTTGGATCTCAATACAAAGTTCTCCCCCTCTCTTGTGGAGATCTATTCGATGTAATCTTCTTTTTGCGGTGTGTTTGTTGAGATCGATGAATTGTGGGTTTATGATCAAGTCTATCTATGAATAATATTTGAATCTTCTCTGAATTCTTTTATGTATGATTGGTTATCTTTGCAAGTCTCTTCGAATTATCCGTTTGGTTTGGCCAACTAGATTGGTAGTTCTTGCCATGGGAGAAGTGCTTAGCTTTGGGTTCGATCTTGCGGTGTCCTTTCCCAGTGACAGAAGGGGCAGCAAGGCACGTATTGCATCGTTGCCATCGAGGATAACAAGATGGGGTTTATTTCATATTGCATGAATTTATCTCTCTACATCATGTCATCTTGCTTAAGGCGTTACTCTGTTTGTAACTTAATACTCTAGATGCATGCTGGATAGCGGTCGATGAGTGGAGTAATAGTAGTAGATGCAGAATCGTTTCGGTCTACTTGTCACGGATGTGATGCCTATATACATGATCATGCCTAGATATTCTCATAACTATGCTCAATTCTGTCAATTGCTCAACATAATTTTTCACCCACCATAGAATACTTATGCTCTTGAGAGAAGCCACTAGTGAAACCTATGGCCCCCGGGTCTATTCTCATCATATCAATCTCCATCACTTTAATCTTGCTTTGCTTGTTTACTTTGCCTTTACTTTTTACTTTGCATCTTTATACCAAAAATACCAAAATTATTATATCAATCAGATCTCACTCTCCTAAGTGACCGTGAAGGGATTGACAACCCCTAATTGTGTTGGTTGCGAGTAGCTATCATTTTGTGTAGGTACGAGGGACTTGAGCGTAGCCTCCTACTGGATTGATACCTTGGTTCTCAAAAACTCAGGGAAATACTTACGCCACTTTGCTGCATCATCCCTTCCTCTTCGGCGAAAACCAACGCAAGCTATAGAGGTAGCAAGAAGGATTTCTGGCGCCGTTGCCGGGGAGTCTACGCAAAGTTCAACATACCAAGTACCCATCACAATCCCTATCTCTCGCATTACATTATTTTCCATTTGCCTCTCGCTTTCCTCTCCCCCACTTCACCCTTGCTGTTTTATTTGCCCTCTCTATCCTCCCTCTCTATTTGCCTCTTTTGCCCGCTTGCCTTTTTGTTTGCTCGTGTGTTAGATTGCTTGTTTGTCGCAATGGCTCAAGATAATACTAAATTGTGTGACTTCACCAATACCAACAACAATTTTATTAGCACTCCGATTTCTCCTCTTACCGATGCTAAATCTTGTGAAATTAATACTGCTTTGTTGAATCTTGTTATGAAAGATCAATTTTCCGGCCTTCCTAGTGAAGATGTCGCCACTCACCTGAATAGCTTCGTTGATTTATGTGATATGCAAAAGAAAAAAGATGTCGATAATGATGTCATTAAATTGAAGCTATTTCTTTTTTCGCTTAGAGATCGTGCTAAAGCTTGGTTTTCGTCTTTGCCTAAAAATAGTATTGATTCTTGGAACAAGCGCAAAGATGCTTTTATCTCTAAGTATTTCCCTCCCGCTAAGATCATCTCTCTTAGAAACGATATTATGAACTTTAAGCAACTTGATCATGAACATGTTGCACAAGCTTGGGAGAGAATGAAATTAATGATACGTAATTGCCCTACTCATGGTTTGAATTTGTGGATGATTATACAAAAATTTTATGCCGGATTAAATTTTGCTTCTAGAAATCTTTTAGATTCGGCCGCGGGAGGCACTTTTATGGAAATCACTTTAGGAGATGCTACTAAACTCCTAGATAATATTATGGTTAATTATTCTCAATGGCATACTGAAAGATCTTCTAATAAAAAAGTACATGCGATAGAAGAAATCAATGTTTTGAGTGGAAAGATGGATGAACTTATGAAATTATTTGCTACTAAGAGTGTTTCTTCTGATCCTAATGATATGCCTTTGTATACTTTGATTGAGAATAACAATGAATCTATGGATGTGAATTTTGTTGGTAGGAATAATTTTGGTAACAACGCTTATAGAGGGAATTTTAATCCTAGGCCATATCCTAGTAATCCTTCTAATAATGATGGGAATTCCTACAACAACTCTTATGGAAATTATAATAAGATGCCCTCTGAATTTGAGAATAGTGTTAAAGAGTTTATGAATTCACAAAAGAATTTTAATGCTTTGCTTGAAGAGAAATTGCTTAAAGTTGATGATTTGGCTAGGAACGTTGATAGAATTTCTCTTGAGATTGATTCTTTAAAGATTAGATCTATTACTCCTAAGCATGATATCAATGAGTCTCTCAAAGCCATGAGAATTTCCATTGATGAGTGCAAGGAAAGAACCGCTAGGATGCGTGCTTCCAAAGATGCCTTTATTAAAGCGTGTTCTTCCAATTCCTATGAAAATCAAGATGAAGATCTAAAAGTTATTGATGTGTCACCTATTAAATCTTTGTTTTGCAATATGAATCTTGATGAAACTGAATATGATCTTCCTTTACCTAGAAGGCGTTCTAAAAATTCGGAGTATTTAGATCTTTATGATGGAATTGATGAAAGTGGGATTGAAAGAAATAAAAATCTAGATGTTGTTAAACCCACTATATTGGATTTCAAGGAATTTAATTATGAAAGTTGTTCTTTAATTGATTGTATTTGCTTGTTGCCTATATACATGATCATACCTAGACATTCTCATAACTATGCTCAATTCTGTCAATTGCTCAACAGTAATTTGTTCACCCACCGTAGAATACTTATGCTCTTGAGAGAAGCCACTAGTGAAACCTATGGCCCTCGGGTATATTCTCATCATATCAATCTCCATCACTTTAATCTTGCTTTGCTTTTTTACTTTGCCTTTACTTTTTACTTCGCATCTTTATACCAAAAATACCAAAAATATTATATCTATCAGATCTCACTCTCGTAAGTGACCGTGAAGGGATTGACAACCCCTAATCGTGTTGGTTGCGAGTAGCTATCATTTTGTGTAGGTACGAGGGACTTGAGCGTGGTGTCCTACTGGATTGATACCTTGGTTCTCAAAAACTGAGGGAAATGCTTACGCTACTTTGCTGCATCATCCCTTCCTCTTCGGGGAAAACCAAAGCAAGCTCAAGAGGTAGCACTCTCCCGCACACCATCGTCGTCCTCCGTCCAGCTCCTTGGATGCCCTGCAGGCCTGCCCGGTGGATGCCCTTCTCCTTATCTCTCTATCTTTCTCCGGCGGATGCCCCGGCGTGCTCGCTGGCTTCGAGGGCCTCGGACGCCGCAAAGAACGCAGCGGCAAGCTTGACCACCCTGACCCCCCCGCTGGTGCCCCTTCCCAGCTTGAGCCGTGCGCACCGCGTGAGCTACACACCACACTCGCCGCTGTGGTCAGCGGGACGGAGGACAGGAGGTCGCGTCGGTCTGGCCACGTCCTGCGTTGTGGTGCTCGAGCAGGACACATCCTCCCTCGTGGCCAAGAGTAAAAGCGGAGTGGCATCATGGTGCAGAGAGAGCATGCTAGAGCCAGCGGGCGACCAGCCGCCAGGCCGTCCTCACCTTCCTTCGCCAGTGCAGCCGTGCTTCTCGAGTAAGTACGACGTCAGCGTAATGGCCGACCCGCCGCGCGACCGCCGCTCTGCTCCATTGGCGCCATCGCCACTTTGCTCGCTCAGTGCCGCCGTGCTCCATGAAGGGAGGAGAGAGGAGTCTGTGCTCCGCAGCCACTAAGGACGGAGAAGGAGAGAGGAGCCTGCAGCATCTTAGGTGAGGGAGTGGCTGCCTGGCCTCCTATGCATCGGTGCCGAGCGGAGGATCTAGCGCCAAAGGGAGAGATGGGGATCTAAGGGAGAGAAGGGATCGAAGGGAGTGGGGGCTAATTGCATTTTGTCTTTTTGATTCAGGGGGGTCTGTGTAAAATGTATGGAGTAGTTTGTAAATTCAAATTAGAATTGATCTGGGACAAAATGTTACGCCATGTAGACAAAAAAGGGCCCCACCTGTCATAAGCGTGCTCAAACGAGGCTTATCCGCTGATCGGTGGTTTTCGCAAAATGTTTATGAGAGACATGGTGCAATTTGTCAAGAAACTGTAACCTAGTATTTTATGAAAACCTAGCCCTCAAAGTGGTGGTTTTGTGCAATTTACTCCACCGCCGACGATGTCAACATCTTCGTCCTCCTCTTGGTCCATCATCTTCTTTTCGTGTTGACGCGTCAACGGATTCGCCCACTCTCGAATGAATTTGTCCAGCTGCTTCTATATCTCAACAAGGGTTGCATCTTGGATGGCATGCATCTCGATCTCGATGTAGTCGTTGCAAATGCCACTACAGATCTGCTTCTTCAACAGCTCCAGGATGTGAGCAGGGAGCACATGAGATTCAGATAGCTTCGCTAGCTTCGCGAGGTCCACGTAGAGTTGGCTCCGCTCCTTGGACGTCATCTTCTTCACGGGAATGACATGTGACACCTTCCTCTTCTTGGCCGGCGGCTCCTCGGCTGGACAACTGTCCTTGATGTGCACGGCGGGGGGTCGACGGGGACGAGGCGGGAAGCACGGCGGCTGCCTCGTCAAGGAGGAGGCGGACCGCGGCGAGCTCTGACTGGAACCGCTGGCGGAGGATCTCCAGCTGGCGCTTCCGGCCGGACATGATGCTGAAGGGCTCCCACTGTGCAATCTCCATTTGGAACATTGGACGTCGGTCGCTGGGGTAAGAGCCGAAAGATGCGATAGGATGCGGTGGAGGAGAGGAGAGGATGGGAAAGATTGGAAGGGCGTCGGAGAAGACACGGGGCAAGGCCTTTTAACTAGTGAAGTGATCTGCAATGGGATCGAAGCCGTGTTCTGCTGTGATCCGTGAAGAAGTCGGACTGCACTCCGAGTCAGTACAAGCTTCGGATTTGGGTGCTTGCATCTCAAGCTTAGCTTGTTCATCACGGCCATGGCTTCAATTTTTTCCCAGTTCATCCTGCTCGCTGTCTCTCTCCCACACCTTTCAGGATGCGGAACCGAGTACTCTCCTGTCATGGTGTTCGGCTCCGCTCCTACTCTGCTCACCGCTGTCTCTCTGACGCCTGGTTTTATGAAGTTGGCTCGTTTGGCTCCCAGTTATTCTTGGACGCCGATATCCATCACACGTGTGACATGCTATACATCCGCCCACACACCGTGTGTGGTGTGAGCAGGAGGAGGCAGCCCAAACGGATTGTGTGTGGGCGAACATTAGAATTGCCCATACGTGTGGGCGCACCTACTTCATGCCACACGTCCAATCATCTTCACCCCGCGCGTGTGGCATGAAGCAAAAATTCCCACATGCCCTGGCACAACTACGTTAGGTACCCGCGGGATGACGATTTAGTTGCCATCCAGGATGACAGATACAATTATCCGGGATGGCAAATGTAGTTGTAAAAGCATGACAACTTCTATCTGTTTTGGTTAACTACAGTTGCCATGTCTAATTTATGGTAGTTGCCGCGTGTTATCAAACCGTAGTTGCCGTGTGTGATTAACTACTTGCCACATATGATCAAACAGTAGTTCCCATGTGCGTTTATCTAGTTGCCACGTGCGGTCCAACCATAGTTGTCATGTATGGTTAATCACAATTGCCATGCGTGTTTATTTGGTTGCCACGTACGTGCAACTGCAGTTGCCGTCTAGCAACAAATCATAGTTTCCATGTCTATTTACCTAGTTTCCACGTACGCGTAACTGCAGTTGCCATCCAACAATGCACAAGTGTCGTGTGGGCGAAAAGCAGTTCGCCCATACGCACTTAGACTAGGTGGTGGCTGTGTGGGCAGAAACTAGTTCGCCCACACAACGCAGCTGGCAAACCGCATGCTGCGGGGCGTGTGGGCGAACTCTCTAACGCCCACACACCAACCTCGTCCTACGTGGCATGCAAATTCTACCTCAATGTGTTAAGATTCGTGCAAACTTGACTGGACGCTGATCCACGTGTGTGGGCGAGTTGCAAAATTGCCACACGTGTGGGCGTTAGTATTTTCGTTATTTTTTACAATGCTTTCTAAAAAACACTATTCACTTTTTTATAGCAAAAAAACTATTCACTACAATTCATTTAATTCTACAATCATATGGAGGAAATTCTAAGTCCTTTATTACCTTACTTGAAACTGGTAGGGACAACTTTACTTCGCAGTTTCTAAGTACTGTGTCTAGCGGTGTAGATTTCGACTGGCATTGTCTCCCAGCAAGGGGAAGATCCAGCGGGATCTTACTTGGGGTCAAGTGCGAAACCCTGAAAGTGATAAATGTCATACCTGGGGCCTTTGCCGTTAAATTTCGGGTGCACTCGAAAGTAGATGGTTTCAGATGGTCATTAGTTGCCACATATGGGTCGACACAACCGGAGTTTGAACCGAATTTTCTGGCGGACCGTGTGTGGGTTTGCTGGGTTGAGAGATTACCTATATTGGTAGGAGGCGATTTTAACATGACCAGGAGGAGAGGGGGAGAAAAACAACGACAACTTTGACAGAAGATGGTCATTCATGTTTAACACTATAATAGAAAATCTTGACCTGAGGGAGATTGATCTCACTGGAAGGCAATACACCTAGGCGAACAATTTGTAGAATCCAACTTACGAGAAGTTGGATCGAGTTCTCATCAGTGTAGAGTGGGAACATAAGTTTCCTCTGGTAATAGTGCAAGCGTTACAAATGGGAATTTCGGACCATACTCTTTTAATTACTAGTTGACTCAGGGGATGCGAGCCATGTAGCACTACTAGGGAAAAGGCTAGCAGCAGCGCGGGTTTTAGGTGTATCAGTAGTGCGGGGACCGGCGCTACTAATAAGGCGCTACAGCTAACACGTAGTAGTAGCGCGTGCTCACCAGCGCTACTGCTACACAAGTGTAGCAGCAGCGGGCTTAATGGAAGCTCGCTACTGCTAATAGCTATAGCGCGCTTCTCTTGTGCGCGCTACTGCTACTACCACGCTGCTGCTAACTTTTCTCCACTCGCTACTGCTAATTTTAGTAGTTTTTTGTTTTTTTCGTCATATTTGTTTTGTATTTGAACAGGCTTTATAGAAGAATCTTTAGCACATACAAATGTCATCATGATACACATACAAATGCCTGCGAGACCACAAATGTAATCATAGCATATACATACAAATAGTCTCATCATAATCATCATCCAACACAAAGTGGTATATTGTCATCATCTCGAAAATAGCGATACATGCAAGTCTTGAATACTTGCAACTACAACATCATCCATCTAAACAAAGGTATACGCGAGAAGAGCTATCACTATGAGTGAGAGCGGAACTATGCAGTACATGAGGTGGCGGTTACGAGTCCTCTCTCGCGCTAGCGTGAACCTCAAGTAACTAGCTTCTCCTTCTTGTCTACTTTTGAAGCCTTTATGGCTGGCGCCCGAGAACCCATTCACTTGCGCCTGACACTCATATTGCGGCCATCTCCAGCGCCATCTCCAGCGCTGTGCACACGACCATACTGCGGCCGCTGGCCCAAAGGGAGTCCCTTAAGTTCGTTCAAGGCCCGGTTGAGAGGGGTGTCCCACTTGGGCCTCGTCGGAGAAGTAGGGCTTTCGGCTGCAAGCTGGTGATGCTTCTCCAGTAGTCTAATCAATTTCCTCGTGATTTGGTCCGTGTAAAAAACCTTTTTCTCCTTGTCCCACTTGTAGCGGGCCCTGATGAAGTCACGCTCCAAGGGGTTGGTGAACTTCGCGAAGGGGTCTGGGAGACCCGCGGCTTCATGTTCCACGTCCTCCTTATCCCATATGGGCCTTTTACCGAGGTAGCCACGGCTTCCGAGGCGATGCTTCCCCGTGTTCCTTTGCTGAAGGCTCTTGAATTTCGCAGCCTTAGCCTTGGCTGCCTCGGTAGCGCAAGTGTCCTTGAACTTTTCGAACTCCTCTTCCGTAAGTGTCGGATTTTCCTCCAGAATCTTGGACAGGGGTTCATCAGCCTCAATAGCTCGTTTCACCCTCCTTTTCCAGGAGGCCAAATCATTGCTAAACATGCCCATGGCGTGATTGTTAATCTTTTTCATCTTCGAATCATCCCACGGTTGTTCTATGTTATCATCCCGGTCGGGGAACTTGAATCTCTTGTGCAACTTCGTTAGGAGCAACTGTGTCAAATGTTATTTACTCCTTAAGTCATCATCGTTGATGCTCGCGCATTCCCGTAGGATGCATCCTAATTTGTTCCCATAGCACTAGTGAGGTTCTTCCGACTCTAATGGCTCAAACTTGCCAGGTGCCATCTTTGTGATCACAAGTCGTCCAATCCCTAGTTTGTTAGGTTTTCGTATCCTCTGCTTCTTATGCTTCCTCTTTTCGGTAGCGGCATCGGCGCCGGTACCTTTCCCACCGATACCTTCCCCGCCGGTCTCGGCGCCGCCATCGGTGTCGATGCCGGCGTCAGTACCATCATCGAGGCCGACCTGCAAACCTTGCTTAGCAGTCAAATAGTCGAGGTACTCTTGTTCACCCTCATAATTCATCTCGTCTGCATCTTGGTCAGAAGGCCCAATTTCTTCGTTGTTCGACATGTTTCCTATGATTAAGTGTCCTCGTTTATTTCTAGAAGTATGAATAAATGAGAAATGACATTAAAAAGAAATCTATGTGCCAGCACTCGATATGCCAACTATGTAGCACAAATCATGCCTTTATTCACGACAAATTTCGGCATGACCTTTGCTAAAAAAAATGGACATATCGAGCGCTTGAAATTCACCGGAACAGAAATGAATCAACATTCCGGCGTAACATAGGCCACTCGGATCATTTACCAAAATTAAACTAAAACATCACATGTCCAAATGACATGTTCAAATTCCAAACATGACATGTCCAAAACATGACATATCCACATATCACATGTCCAGTTCAAATTTGCATATAAATTTACCCTACCTAAATTTGATTTAACAAGGGATGTTGATTTGGACAATTGCTTAAATGCTGCCTTTTCTTTTAACTACAATTGCTTAACCCTAAATTTCTGTCCTATTTTAAAACCTAGCTAAATTCATAACTAAATAGATAACCTAATTAACCTACTCCCTAACTAAAACCTAAGCAAATTAACCGAAGAACCGTAGCTAGCAGAGAGAGATGGGGGGGGGGTTTACAGAGGGTGCAGGGGCGAGGAGGCAGGCCCGACGACGGCCGAGGTTGGGAGGGGAGGAAGCAGAGGAGGGAGGTGAGGGCCGACGGGTCGGGGGTGAGTGCGCCGGGGTCGGGGGCGAGCGCCGGGGCGCGGCGGTGCGATGGGGGAAGAGAGAGTGGGGATTTGGGGGGGAAAGAGGCGGGATGAAGCAGGGAGAGTGAGAATTTTGGGTTAAGTGGACATAGCAGTAGCGCGTTTAGACAAAACGCGCTGCTACTACCTTTACTAGCTGTAGCGGTTTAGATAAAACGCGCTGCTACTACCTTCACTAGCTGTAGCCCATCTGACACGGAACATCGTCGTGTTGTGTAGTCCAGAGTAGTCAAGCTCCCAGATCTCCTCGACCCTTCCATAAAATCGTTCAGTTGCGCCGTTGTCACTGCCAGTCATGCATTCCATCGTCACCCTAAGTTTTGATCATCACTGTCCATATCTTTGGCCTCCGTGTAGAACGTGTATCCGTTGATATCATATGCCTGATAGGTTACGAGGTTGGGCGAGGGGCCATGTGCTAAGGCGTATATGAGCAATCCATCCTTAGAGCCCTCCTATGGGGGATTAGCAATAATATGCTCTTTGAACCAATGCAGGAAAGTGGAGTTGTGCTCTCTAGTAACTTTGGCGTCCATCCTGCATACCCCCCGGTCACGATACTTCTTTTTGATAATTTCTTTGTGCAGTGCCATGAAAGGATCTACCTCGTCTAGGTGTTGTAGCACTACCAAGTTTGCTCTGTCAAAGTCGCTGCGTCGATCTGAGTATGCCACGTGCAGTTCCCTGCGACCGTTGCAGTGACCTTCTCCTTCGAGCCTCCCATCGTGCTTGTTAACGGGCAAACCAACACTAACACCAGGCGGCTGGTCTGCGCCATATAGAAAATTCTCACAGAAAGAGATGCACTCTTGTGTCACATAGCCCTGGACGATGCTTCCATCCGGACGAGACGTGTTACGAACGAATCCTTTGATGATCCCATTCATCCTCTCAAATGGCATCATGTTGTGCAGGAATGACGGCCCCGGGTCTATTATGTCATCCACAATATGGACACACAGATGCACCATCACGTCAAAGAACGCGGGCGGGAAGTACATCTCAAGCTCATTCAGTATCACAACGATCTCTTCCTGTAGCCTTCGGAGCTGCTTCACACTGATCGACTTTCGAGAGATGACGTCGAAAAAGTTGCAGAGACCAATAAGCGTGTCACGGACGTGCTTGTCCATTATCCCTCTAAGGGCAACAGGTAGTATCTGCATCATCATCACATGACAGTCATGGGACTTCATCCTGCTGAACCTTTTCTTGTCCATGTCTAGATATCTGTTTATCTTGCCACAATAACCGGAACTAACTTTGACTCTGGTAAGGCACTTAAAGAATTGATCGATCTCAGCCTGACTTAAGGTGAAGCAAGAAGGGGGGCAATAATCCTATTTCTTTATTTTCTTGCCCTTCTTCTCCCGTGCCTCTGTCTCCGTCTCTGTCTCGTCTGACATTTTACGGGCGGCATGTGCAGATCTTCCCTGATTTTCAAATCTTGCAAGTCTTTTCTTGCCTTCGGCCCATCCTTGGTCTTATCCGGCATGTTCATCAGTGTTGCGAGCAAGCTCTCAAGGACATTCTTACAGATATGCATTTGATCAAGGCAATGAGGTGTATCGAGTTAGTGCCAGTACTCCAAGTTGCAGAACACAGACCTCGTCTTCCATACCTTCAGCAGCGGCCCCGGCGCCTTTCTCATTGTCTTTCCCAGCGCGGGGCACTCCTTCCAGTTTTTCAACAGCTCATCGATTTCGGCACCGCTCCGCTTACATGGAGGTCCTCGATGCTCAACGTGACCATTGAATAGATCTCCACGGTTTCTCCATGGGTCGTCTTGTTCGAGCCATCTTCGATGCCCCATGTACATGATTTTCCGACACCCGCCATCTTTCCTTGACGTTAGCTGCTGAGACGTCGTATCATCCATGCACCGCGTGCATCCGCAATATCCATGGCACACCTAGCCTGCCACATATCCGTAACCGAGATAGTCCTGCACTGTCGTGATCAGCGCGACTCTCATGTTGAAATACTCGCCTTTGCTGGCGTCCCATGTCTTGGCCGGTGTTTTCCATAACGTGTCTAACTCCTCTTGAAGTAGCCCCAGATACAAATTAATATTATTCCCTGGTTGTTTCGGCCCTTGTATAAGCATGCTCATGTGAATGTACTTTGATTTCATGCACAACCAGGGGGAGGTTGTACATCCATACAAACACGGGCCATGTGCTATGGTTGGTGTTCTGGTTGCCAAACGGGTTCATGCCATCGGTACACGCACCGAGCACGATGTTCCTTGCATCACATTCAAAATACCGATAGAAGTTGTTCAACGCTCTCCACTGGCTTCCATCCTTGATGTGTCTCAGCTTCAGATCATCTCCATCGTCGAGCTTCTTCCTCTCCGCGTGCCAGCGCATTAGCTTTGCTTCCTTGGGATCTACAAAATACCTCTGGAGACGGGGAGTGATCGGTAAGTACCATACCACTTTCTGGGGACATTTCTTCCCGGCCTTCTTGTATCGAGAAGCATTGCACACCGGACAACTTGTTTTTTCCGCGTGCTCCTTCCGATAAATTATGCAATCGTTGATGCATGCATGGTATCTAACGTGTGGCAGATCAAGAGGGCACACGATCTTCTTGGCCTCATCAACACTACTAGGACATAGATTACCCGCGGGAAGAACATCCTTTAGGTACTTGAGATGCTCATCGAGGCTAGTGTTGGTCCATTTGTTTTTAGCCTTCGTCTTCAGGAGTTGGAGTGTGAAACTCAAGCGGGTCACCTTAGGATTGCAACCATCATACAATGGAGTGTTCGAGTCTACCACCAGTTGCTCCAGCTTAGCCTCCTCTCTAGAAGCAGCTCTCTTAGTACTCGTCTCCTTGCGAAGCAATGCTTGAACATGAGGGTCCCGCACGATTGAACTTAGTACCGACGAACTCTGCTGCGTGGAGTCCATGTCGTTCTCTCTGTCACCATGTCCGGCCCCTTCTCCACCGCCATGTCATGTCCGGCCCCTTCTCCGCCGCCATGTCCGGCCTCTTCCCCACCGCCATTATCGATCATCTCTTCGTCTTGCCCCGTGTCATCATTGCCTGCCCCGTCAGCATCCTCAACATCGTCATCCTCATCTTCAATTATCCACCAAGTATAGCCATCCATGAAACCAGTCATGAGCAGGTGCGCTTCGACACGACCATCGTCATGGGGGTCAAGCCAAACTATTCCTTTGCATTTTTGACACGACATAAAACCTCTGTCCGGTTATTTTCTTTCATGTCCTGCACCGCTGACCGCAACCACCTGTCCACCATCGTTCCACTGACCATCGTCAACTCTGCACGGTAATAATAAACAAATTGATTATAAAAATGCGTGCATGCATCAAAGTCATACAAAAATTCGGTATGACCTTCCTTAAAAATAGGACATATATAGATCTAGAGTTTGCCCGGAATTCGCCGAAACAGAAATAAATCGACATTTCGGCAAAACATAGGCAACTCAAAACCACAATTTGGCATCAACTCATGCCACACACACAATTTCCATAAACATATCACACACACATAAACATATTTCCATTTTGCAAAAGCATGAAATTTTAATCACCTATATCTCGAGATCGAGCACACGGTGGAGATGATGATGTAGGGAGATCAAAAGTGCACAAAGCTCTTCTTGACAAAGATAGATCTAGTTTGGGGGCAAATAGGTCACTTAACTAAATACTACATCTACCTAGCTACCTAATTTGGGAGGAGACAACTTCAACTAGTGGAGGGAGAAGGAAAAAGAGAAAGGAGATGCATTAATGGAGGTGGTGTAGTTAGGTAGGAGTAATGAAGAGAGAGAAAGATAGGCAAAGAGGGAGAGTAATGGGGGAGAAGTATTGAGGAAGAAGAAGAGTGAGAGTGGGAGAGGTAGGGAAAGGGAGAGGAGGGGGAGGGGGAGGGCGGGTGGGGAAAGGTGGTGGGTGCGGATTAGCAGTAGCGCGGGACGTAAAATGCACTGCTACTAAGATCGTAGCAGCAGCGTGCTTTCGGTACAAGCGCTACTGCTAACCGGGACCAATAGTGTGCCCGATTTGAAAATTAGCAGCAGCAACCTCAAAAAAAACCGCGCTACTGCTACAGCTATAGCAGTAGCGCGGCTCGCGGCACCACGCTGCTGCTAAATGGAGTTGGGTGGGCACTGTCGGTCCATATTTGTAGCAGCGCGGGTTACGCCGAGCGCGCTACTGCTAAGCACTTGTCAGTAGCGGGTTTTCCACACCCGCGCTACTGCTAATTAGCAGCAGCGCTCCTTTTTGAGCCGCACTACTGCTAAGATTCTGTGTACAGGGTTTTCCCTAGTAGTGTAGGCAACAAGAATATCTTCTCTTTTTAACTATCATGGTGAGAGAGAGAGAGAGAGAGCTTCATAGACCCTTTAGTTCGAGAATGGGTTAAGTAGACCAGAGGACATTCGAACATATAAACATGGCAATACAAGATTAGACATTTACATCAGTTTCTAGGGGTTGGGCAAAAAATGGAAGCGGGAATTATAAAATGAAAAAAGAAAGGCTTCTCCAACTTATAAATGAGTTAGACTTGAAGGCCGAATCTAACTTAATAGATGCAAATGGTTGGGCTTCTAAGACAGAAGCCGAGGAGAAGCTATGAATCCTTCTCAAGAAGAAGAGATGAAATGGACACTTAGAGCTAAAGTGCGGCAGGTAGTTGAGGGTGATAACAACACACAGTTTTTCCATATGATTGCGAATGAAAAAGACAGAAAGAAGAAAATTATTCAGTTCGAACATGATGAGGGTAAAATTGTAGGACACGAGAACCTAAAATTGTATATATCTAACATCTATGAAAACCTTTTTGGAGTGTCAGAGGAGAATTTTGTGTCGATCGATGAGCATGTGGTCGGGGATCTACCTCAACTTGAGACTGACGAGAATGAGATTCTGTCCATGCTCTTCACACAGAAAGAGGTGTTTGAGGCGATAACATAAATGAAGAATAAGAGGCCACCGGGACCGAATGGTTTCCCAACGGAGTTTTATAAAAGATGATGGAATATTATAAAGGGAGACCTTATGCCCATATTCCATGATCTGTTTAATGGACAACTTTACTTATCCACCTAAACTTTGGAACGATAACGTTGTTGCCAAAGGAGGAGGCGGTTCGTATTGACCAGTTTAGACCGATTTGTCTGCTTAATGTGAGATTCATTTTTCTACAGAAGTTGATATGAATCGTCTGATGTGGATTACACACAGTGTGGTATAACCGACTCAGCACATACTAGAGGGTGTGGTTGTCCTACATGAAACCTTACATGAAATCCACTTGAAGAAACTGGATGGAGTGGTCTTCAAAGTGGACTTCGAGAAGGCGTATGATAAGGTTAAATGGTCGTTCCTACTGTTGGGGAATGCGGTATTTCAAAAAAATTCCTACAAACATGCAAGATCTATCTAGAAGATGCATAGAAACGAGACGGGGAGAGTGTGTCCATGTACCCTCGTAGACCGAAAGTGGAAGCGTTTAGTAACGCGGTTGATGTAGTCGAATGTCTTCACGATCCAACCGATCCAAGTACCAAACGTACGGCACCTCCGTGTTCAGCACACGTTCAGCATGATGAAGTCCCTCGAGCTCTTGATCCAGTTGAGGACAAGGGAGAGTTCCGTCAGCACGACGGCGTGACAACGGTGATGATGAAGTTACCGGCGTAGGGCTTCACCTAAGCACTACGACTATACGACTGAGGTGTTGAACTGTGGAGGGGGGCACCGCACACGGCTAAGAGATTGTCTGTTGTGCTTTGGGGTGCCCCTGCCCACGTATATAAAGGAGGGGGAGGAGGAGGCCGGCCAAGGGGGGCATAGGGGAGTCCAACTAGGATTCCCAATTCTAGTTGGAGTCCCCTTCCTTTTCCAAGAGGGGGAGAGAGGGAAGGAGGAAGAGAGGGAGAAGGAAAGAGGGGGGCGCCGCCCCCTCCCAAGTCCAATTCAGACTTGCCATGGGGGGGCACCCCTTGTGGCCCTTCTCTCCTTTCCACTAAAGCCCATTAAGGCCCATTACTTCCCCCGGGGTGGGGGGGGGGGTTCCGGTAACCTCCCAGTACTCTGAAAAATACCCGAATCACTTCGGAACCATTCCGGCGTCCGAATATAACCTTCCAATATATTGATCTTTACGTCTCGACCATTTCGAGACTCCTCGTCATGTCCGTGGTCTAATCCGGGACTCCAAACAAACTTCGGTCATCAAATCACATAACTCATAATACAAATCGTCATCGAGCGTTAAGCGTGCGGACCCTACGGGTTTGAGAACTATGTAGACATGACTGAAACACATCTTTGGTTAATAACCAATAGCGGAACCTAGATGCTCATATTGGCTCCTACATATTCTACGAAGATCTTTATCGGTCAAACCGCATAACAACATATGTCATTCTCTTTGTCATCGACATGTTACTTGCCCGAGATTAGATCGTCGGTATCATCATACCTAGTTCAATCTCATAATCGGAAAGTCTCTTTACTCATTCCATAATGCAACATCCCACAACTAACTCATTAGTCACATTGCTTGCAAGGCTCATAGTGACGTGCATTACGAGAGGGCCCAGAGATACCTCTCCGATATACGGAGTGACAAATCGTAATCTTGATCTATGTCAACTCAACAAACACCATCAGAGACACCTGTAGAGCATCTCTATAATCACCCAGTTACGTTGTGACGTTTGATAGCACACAAGGTGTTCCTCCGGTATTCAGGAGTTGCATAATCTCATAGTCAGAGAACATGTATAAGTCATGATGAAAGCAATAGCAATAAAACTAAACGATCATTATGCTAAGCTAACGGATGGGTCTTGTCCATCACATCATTCTCTAATGATGTGATCCCGTTCATCAAATGACAACACATGTATATGGTTAGGAAACTTAACCATCTTTGATTAACGAGCTAGTCAAGTAGAGGCATACTAGGGACACTCTATTTGTCTAGGTATTCACACATGTACTAAGTTTCCGGTTAATACAATTCTAGCATGAATAATAAACATTTATCATGATATAAGGAAATATAAATAACAACTTTATTATTGCCTCTAGGGCATATTTTCTTTAGTCTCCCACTTGCACTAGAGTCAATAATCTAGATTGCATAGTAATGATTCTAACAACCATGGAGTCTTGGTGCTCATCATGTTTTGCTCGTGAGAGAGGCTTAGTCAACGGGTCTGCAACATTCAGATCCGTATGTATCTTGCAAATCTCTATGTCTCCCTCCTCGACTTGATCTTGGATGGAATTGAAGCGTCTCTTGATGTGTTTGGTTCTCTTGTGAAATCCGGATTCCTTCGCCAAGGCAATCGCTCCAGTATTGTCACAAAATATTTTCATTGGACCCGATGCACTAGGTATTACACCTAGATCGGTATGAACTCGTTTATCCAGACTCCTTCATTTGCTGCTTCCGAAGCAGCTATGTACTCCGCTTCACACGTAGATCCCGCCACGACACTCTGCTTGGAACTGCACCAACTGACAGCTCCACCATTCAATATAAATACGTACCCGTTTGTGACTTAGAGTCATCTGGATCAGTGTCAAAGCTTGCATCGACGTAACCATTTACGACAAGCTCTTTGTCACCCCCATAAACGAGAAACATATCCTTAGTCCTTTTCAGGTATTTTAGGATGCTCTTGACCGTTGTCCAGTGATCCACTCCTGGATTACTTTGGTACCTCCCTGCTAAACTTATAGCAAGGCACACATCAGGTCTGGTACACATCATTGCATACATGATAGAACCTATGGCTAAGGCATAGGGAATGACTTTCATTTTCTCTCTATCTTCTGCAGTGGTCGGGCATTGAGTCTTAGTCAACTTCACACCTTGTAACATAGGCAAGAACCCTTTCTTTGACTGATCCATTTTGAACTTCTTCAAAACTTTATCAAGGCATGTGCTTTGTGAAAGTCCAATTAAGCGTCTTGACCTATCTCTATAGATCTTGATGCCCAATATATAAGCAACTTCACCGAGGTCTTTCATTGAAAAATTCTTATCCAAGTATCCTTTTATGCTATCCAGAAATTCTGTATTATTTCCAATTAACAATATGTCATCCACATATAATATTAGAAATGCTACAGAGCTCCCACTCACTTTCTTGTAAATACAGGCTTCCCCAAAAGTTTTTATAAAACCATATGCTTTGATCACACTATCAAAGCGTATATTCCAACTCCGAGAGGCTTGCACTAGTCCATAAATGGATCGCTAGAGTTTGCACACTTTGTTAGCACCTTTTGAATCGACAAAACCTTCTGGTTGCATCATATACAACTCTTCTTTAAGATATCCATTAAGGAATGCAGTTTTGACATCCATTTGCCAAATTTCATAATCATAAAATGTGGCAATTGCTAACATGATTCAGACAGACTTAAGCATCGCTACAGATGAGGTCTCACCGTAGTCAACTCCTTGAACTTGTCGAAAACCTTCCGCAACAAGTCGAGCTTTGTAGATAGTAACATTACCGTCAGCGTCTGTCAGTGTTCTGGAAATGGGGGTCCCCATACTTGCCTGCGTGTGGCCCGCAACATGGCTCCTTCAGCGGCCCCGTACGGCCCATCTTCACCAGCAAACATTCAAGACCCTCGCGAGGGGCCAAGCCTCACGAGGCGGATGCCGCAAGACCTCCTTAGGGGCAGCCTCACCAGGCTGGCTCGCGAGGGGCGGAGAGATCAAGGCAAGGCGAACCTCACGAGGTTCCAATGACGTAAGCCATGACGATCAAGACTAGGTGGGTGCCAGGCGGGCGCCAACGAGCACAATGTCCTCGTTCCCTCTTTGGTGTTAAGGAGCCAAGCGCAGGCGAGGAGTTCCAAGGCATCAGGCAAAGGTTTCCATATCGGTGCAACAAGACCAAGACCAGCACGACAGCAGGACGGAGGTCACCATGGAGCCCAAGACGACGTCACCACCAGAGCCTTTGGCTGGCGAAGACTACTTTTGTCAGGATAACTTGTGCTAGTTGTCTCCCTTCAAAATTGGCCGTTGTGGGATCCCTTCCCGCTCAATATTTGGGAAGAGGACCAGGGCCTCTATAAATAGGATTAGCCACCACCATAGCTAGAGGGAGGACCCCGAACCACACAAGTTGACCAAGCACAAGAACACCTCGCCTCAGGAGGCTGTTCTTCCATTGTAACTGTTCATCCTCAGCCCAAGAGGCAATCCACCACACCACACTGGAGTAGGGTATTACACCACAACGGTGGCCTGAACCAGTATAAATCTTGTGTCTCATGTTCTTTGGGTCCATCAAGCTAGGCCGTGAGATTGTTGAGCGTGCGAGCTAGAGAGGGGGGAGATCTTCGTGCGCACCCCAGTGTTCGAACCTCAAGGCTTTTGCCGGAACCCAAAATCCGACATTTGGCGCGCCAGGTAGGGGTGCGCCGAAGCTTTCTTCTTCGTCGATCCACGCTTCGTCCACCAAGCTCATGGCTGACGCTCGCCGGACTCGCGCGGAGCGCTGGGCTGCTCTCGCCGCCCGTGTCGCTCAGACGACCCCGGTAGGTGGGCCTCCCCTTCGCTCTCCGTCACCCGCCGCCAACGCCGCCACCGGTCCAGTGGCAAACAAGCAGCAAACCTCTTCACTGCATCTCTCCGAGCGCCGTGACGGCCACACCACTACTCCATCGTTGACTCCAACCGGCTCGTCATCTCACGCTCTCCGCGCACCCATGGATGCGCAGGCTACGCTACTCATGGCACGCGAGCTCCTGCGCTACCGTCCAGTCGACGACCTCTAGGAGGACTGGCTGGACCGCATCGTCGAGCTCGTCAGCACCAAGGGAGTCTCTCCTGCACCATCCCTCTCGCTGCCTCGTCCCCCCAGCTACGGGCGATGTGTCTCATGGAGCGCCTCCGCCTCCCCCACGACAGGATGGGGCCCTTGCTCCAAGGTGTGCGGCCCGGCGACGCGACCCACCGCGCCACATGCCCACGCACGAAGAAAGAAGCTGCCAAGAGATTCCCTGTCCACAAGGAAACACTCCGCCACTCCCAGCTCCGCTGTACCAGGATTGCTTGCTGCGACAGGGCCATGCGCCACGTGCCGTGGCGGCGCAGGGGCACCATGACCAAGCTCTGCCTTCAAGAAGGGCCCCGGTGCCCACGGCGGGCTGTCGCGCCTTCACTCCTGAGTTGCGCAGCGTCGTCTGGCCGGGCAAGTTCAAGCCAGATCTGCCTCTTTGCTACGACGGCACCCCCGATCCTGCGGAGTTTCTGCAGCTCTACGAGCTAAGCATTGAAGCGACCAATGGCGATGAAAAGGTCATGGTGAACTAGTTTCCCATGGCTCTCAAGGACGACGCCCGCTCATGGCTCCTGAACCTGCCCCCATGCTCGATTTCCTCCTGGGACAAGATGCGCAGCCGCTTCATCACCAACTTCCAGGGCACTCGCGACCGCCCCCCAGTCGCGGGTGACCTACACCGCATCAAGCAACGACCAGGAGAAACCCTGCAGAAGTACATCCAGTGCTTCAATAGCGCGTGAATCAAAATCCCTAAGGTAACAGACGAGGCCATCATCTCAGCGTTCTCCGACAGCGTCCGCGACATCAAGATGAAGGAGGAGCTCGCCATCCATGAAGAGTTGTGCATGACCTTGGAGCTGTTCAACATTGCGACCAAGTGTGCAAGAGATGAGGAGGGGCGTCTCTTCCTCCTCGAGCTCCCTACTGCGGATCCAGAGGAGAAGAAGGCCAAGGATGTGAAGCGCAAAGGAGTGGCCATGCTCACGGCGGAACCAGACACCAAGCGCGACCGAGATCTTCCCAAGTCGTCCAAAGGCAATCGCACGTCCTGCGCCTTCCACAACATGCGCACACACAACACTAATGACTGCCAAGAGCTCAGGGACATTCGAGATGGATGCTTCGGTCAACGCCCCAAGCGCAATGACCGGGGCTACGGCCGAGGAGGTGGACATGGTGGAGGACGCTGGGACGACCGTGGGCCCCGCCAAGAGTGGCGCGACCAACCTCGCGAGGACCGTTGGCAAGACCATCCTCGTGAGGGTGCCTAGAGGGACCAGCCTCGTGAGGACCGTCCTCAGGGAAACCCTGGTCTCCCTCCGCTGCCTCCGCCAAGAAGGAATGACGACCATCAATAGGACGAGGGGGCTGGGGGCTTCCAAGAGCCGCGAGCTGTCGCCTGCATCTGGGCGGAGCTCAAACCCCAGCCTCTCAACGAGTCTTCAAGTAGTTTGCTCGTGAGGTGAATGCAGTCCTCCCCTGGCTCGAGGCCACACGCCCGCTCAGATGGTCTAAGTACGTCATCACCTTTAGCTCGGCGGACCAGCTCAAGTGCGCGACAACGGTCGGTGTTCTCCCGATGCTCTGTTCACCCGTCATCAGCAATGTCCAAGTCACCAAGACCCTCATGGATGGCGGCGCAGGGCTCAATGTCCTGTTCGTCGAGACCTTCGGCAGCCTTCAAGTGCCATACGATCAGCTGTGACCGACAGCTCTACCACCTTGATAGGGCAAGTTCATTTCCCTGTCACCTTCGGTCAATGCGACAACTACCACACCAAGCTCATCGACTTCGACGTCGCCCACATCCGTCTACTGTACAATGCCATCCTCGGGTACCCAGCACTGGTCAAATTCATGGCAGTCGCCCACCATGGCTACAACGTCCTCAAGATGCCCGGAAGCGGCGGAATCATCACCATCACCTGCGAAGAAAGAGACGCGGTGTGCTCCCTCGAGCACGCCTTCTAAGCTACATCACTCGAAGACCCCAACAGCAACGCATCGCAGTATCCTCCTGAGGCCAACCCCAAGAAGAAGAAGCAGCTGCTCCACACTGGGCCTCAAGGGAGCGGCACCTCCGGCAGCACCACTTCAGGATCTACGCTCGCGCCCGGGGCGCCTCTCTCCCTCGCATAGGGAGGCGCGCCCGGTGCCATCCTTGGGTAGGGCTCGGGGGCTCTCTTCTGGAGGGCCTCAGACCTGGCTAGCATCGCGAGGGAGGCGCTCGGGCACCATGTGGAGGCGTGCTTCGCGGCACGTTTCCCTCAGGAGGGCGCCAGGCGAAGAGCGCCTAGCGCTCAGGAGTTCGTCGACAAGGCATCTTAGGAGCTTCAGGAAGAAAGGGCAATACGCGGTGACCACCGCCCATCCGGCGTTGCTCCCCACCCAGGCGAGGGGGGTGAGCTGCGCGTCTGCATCGACATCCCAGGGCTCAACCGGGCCGCATCTTGGGAGCGCTTCTGGCCTTCGCGTGTTGGACGCTACGAGGGTCCACCTCACAGCTACGTTCGCATGTCGTTCAGCCTAACGAGCGTGGCTGCTGCCTTCTAGCGCAACCTGCAGAGCGTCATGACAGGTCAGGAGGACAGGCATCACGCAGTCCTGGCGGAGATGGAGACGGTCCTCCAGAGGCCGCCCGAGCCTCCAGAGTCTCCCGAGGCTCAGGGCCCTGGCGGCTCGTGAGGGGCGACTCCTTCGCTACGCGTCTTCAGCTACCCCAACACCCCTTCGGCAACCAAACCAGGTGACATGTTTCCAAGTTCATTTAGCTAGGAGCGCCCCCTAGGATGCATCATTCGCAGGCCGCGTGGGTCCGTCCCTGCGGCATGTGTCTGCTTGCATCTTCACTTCACTCAGCTGGGAGCGCCCCTCGGGCAACATCATTCCCAGGCTGCTCGGGTCCGACCCAGTGGCATGTATCGTTCTTGCATTTATCTGAGCCAGTTTGCTTCTCATGCATAATCTATCTATGGTTATCACCTTCTTTATTGTCACCTACCATGGGAGCCGCACGCCAATTGTATTTCTTCAGGATCCTTTGCATTAGAAGGCTAGGCACGACGTCTGTGCTCGGGCCCGTCCCTGCAGCATCGATAAATCCAATGGTTGAGCTCTGTCTGGCGGGCCGACCCCGTTCATGTTACCTCCTGGGGTTGTTGGTGCTTGGACTTCTCGTGTGATAGCCTCAGGAAATCCACTCGGCGCGGGTTGTCTAACCATCTCGCAGGACCGCCACAGCTATCAAGAACCAAGACCAGGCGCAACACGCCTTGAGGTAGGGCCTCGTGAGTCCCGCGCTGGCTCATGAGTGCCCAGATACACCTCCTCAAGCCCTATCGTGCAAGCCACGTGTCAGGGCGGGGCTGTACACGCCCCGGGGGCTCTCCGCAGTAGGGTCCCCTACCACATACCAGTGGAAGCACCATGCTCCGCGCTGGCAGTCGACACTGCCGAGGAGCAGCTATGCCCGTGCAAGTGCCGAAGCGCTATGGTTCGTCCTCGTGATAAACAACTGAGGGCGGCCTCACGGCCGTACCAACCTCAGGGAGCCTCCGGGCTCGGTGTCTGGCCTCATCGCAACACCTACCCTCGGGAGAGTCGCGCGAGGGGGCTGGTATAACACCCTCGATGCGGCTATATCTCCCACGTGTGGAAGCACGACTTAGAGGCATAACCGCATTGAAAGCAATGTCGCAAGTGAGGTAATCTTCACACAACCCATGTAATACATAAGGGAAAGAGATACATAGTTGGCTTACAATCGCCACTTCACACAATACATCAATAAAGCATTACATCATCCAAATACAATCAGGGCCCGACTACAGAGCCAAGATAAAAGAAGACTACCCCAAAAGCGACACGGTCCCTGATCGACCCCAACTAGGCTCCACTACTGATCAACTATAACGAAACAACACAAAAGACAAGATCTTCATCGAGCTCCTCCTTGAGCTTGGTTGCATCATCTGCACGGTTCAACGGCACCTGCAAGCTGGTTTAGGAAGTATCTGTGAGTCACGGGGACTCAGCAATCTCACACCCTCGCGATCAAGACTATTTAAGCTTATAGGTAAGGCAAGGTAAATATGTGGAGCTGCAGCAAGCGACTAGCATGTATGGTGGCTAACCTGTTCGCGAATAAGAGCGAGAAGAGAAGGCAATGCACGAACGAATAACTAGAGAACAACCTGCACAAACATTACTCCAACACCGTGTTCACTTCCCAGACTCCGCCGAGAAGAGACCATCACGGTAACACACTCAGTTGATTCATTTTAATTAAGTTAAGGTTCAAGTTATCTACAACCAGACATTAACAAATTCCCATCCGCCCATAACCGTGGGCACGGCTTTCAAATGTTCAAATCCCTGCAGGGGAGTCCCAACTTAGCCCACGATAAGCTCTCACGGTCAACGAAGGACATACCTTCTCCCGAGACATTTCGATCAGACTCGGTATCCCGGTTCTACAAGACACTTCGACAAGTTAAGACAAATGCAGCAACACCGCCTGAATGTGCCGACAAATCCTGATAGGAGCTGCACATATCTCGTTCTCAGGGCACACTCGGATAAGCAATCCGTACAACTAAAACCAGCCCTCGAGTTTCCCCGAGGTGGCACTGCAAGGGGCTCTAGGTTGGACCAACACTCAGAGGAGCACTGGCCCGGGGGGGGGGGTTAAATAAGATGACCCTTGGGCTCCAGAAACCCAAGGGAAAAAGAGGCTAGGTGGCAAATGGTAAAACCAAGGTTGGGCATTGCTGGAAGAGCTTTATTCAAGGCGAACTGTCAAGGGGTTCCCATTGTCACCCAACCGCGTAAGGAACACAAAATCCGGGAACATAACACCGATATGACGGAAACTAGGGCGGCAAGAGTGGAAAAAAACACTAGGCTAGAAGGCCGAGCCTTCCACCCTTTACCAAGTATATAGATGCATTAAGATAACAAGATAATATAGTGATATCCCAACAAGTAAATAATGTTCTAACAAGGAACGGTCTCCAATCTTCACCTGCAACTAGCAACGCTATAAGAGGGGCTGAGCAAAGCGGTAACATAGTCAATCAACGGTTTGCTAGGACATGGTGGGTTAGAGGTTTGACATGGCAATTTGGGAGGCATGATAAGCAAGTGGTAGGCATCGTAGCATAGGCATAGCAAAAGAGCGAGTATCTAGCAAAGCAAAGATAGAAGTGATTTCAAGGGTATGATCATCTTGCCTGCAAAGTTGTCAGAGTTGACTGGATCCTCGAAAGCAAACTCAACGGGCTCCTCGTTAGCGAACTCGTCTCCCGGCTCTACCCAAACAAGACAAACAAGCAAGAGGAACACAATCAACCACGTGCAAAACTCGACAACATGATGCAAACATGGCATGCTATGCGGGATGCGAAATGTGATGCATATGCAAGGTTTGGAAAGGAATGGATGAACCTGGCCTCAACATGGAAATCCAAGTGTGCCACTGGAAAGGTGAGGTGATTTCGGTTGAAATCGATATAAAGAACTCCGGAATCGGATGCATGGTTTGGAAATGGCAAGCAATTCAAATGTGACAACGGTCTGCGATATACAGCAAGTAGCCATCTAAATGCAACAAGACAAACATGCTACAACACTCAAACATGGCAACAAAATACATGGCAGGGATCTATTCATGATGCTTAACAAAATATGAACACTGAGCTACGGCCAATTCATCCATTAACAGGTTCAAACAAGCATGGCAAAAGTG
This sequence comes from Triticum aestivum, assembly GCF_018294505.1. NCBI lineage: Eukaryota > Viridiplantae > Streptophyta > Magnoliopsida > Poales > Poaceae > Triticum > Triticum aestivum. The sequence continues at coordinate 492,233,009 of NC_057812.1, read as the reverse complement.
CAAATTGGTAAACAGATTTCAGACTTGGTGAAATTAACACTTGTCTGGAATTTCAGATCATGTAGCACACTATGGAGCATGAAAACTATATGCTACAAGGCCTGAACATGGCAAAGTAAAGCATGGCATGGAGCTACTCAAAGATCTTAACAAAAGTCCCTTAGTTACCTTGAGCCAAAAGGGATCAGAAAATACAATTGCAAGCATGTGAACATGGCAAAAACATAATCAGATCACAGACTTAGTGAAAAACTGGAGCATGCAAATCTGTTAACTAGTAGGCATGTTTGCGAGCTCGATGCACTCACTACAGAGCAAGGCATGACAATCTAAGCATACATCCATCAAGAATACATGTTATATAAGCTAGACATGGCAAGAACAACAACATAGCATGCACGGATCAACACCAACATCCTTGGCAAAATCGCTAACAAGTAGACAATCTGCCAGGAATTACGAAATAGCGAAAGTAGAGCTCGATTGACTCAAGCTAGGTTGCTCCACAAATGCAAACAAGGACATGGGTGGATAGAGCACCACAATATAAACAAAACATCCTTACTGATCATCCTCAAAAGAGGCACGGATCACTAGGAAACAACATGAACATATGGCATAATGATAAAAACAGATCAAGGACTTGGTGAAATTACTAAGTCCCTGAAATCAGCATTAACGAATGCACTATTTTGCAAGCTTGTGCTAGTCACCACACACATCACAAAAATACATGGATAGCACCTCTGGAAATATGGCATGGCATATAACAAAACTCATGTAGAGCTTAGGAGCATATCATGCACACATTAATTATGGCAAAAATGACAAATAGCTATTTGGTGCAGCAGATCTGACAAATATCTCAAATAGCTCTCTTCCAACAGCATTTCGGGCATTAAGATGAGCTCAAATGAAAATGATGCAATGAGATGAAATGATGTACTCTCTGAGACGAACATGTATGCAAAAGAAATGCACATGATGACATGATATGCAATGCATGACACGCAAGCAAAGACAAGGCAACAACAGCGAATAACTGGACAACACCTGGCACATCGGCCTCGGGGCGTCACAATACTCCACCACTATGAGAGGATCTCGTCCCGAGATCTAGAATGGCACCGGAGGAAAAAACGGAAGAGAAAGAGAAGAGGTAAAGCTAAGTTGCTCCTTTGACAAACGAGTGAAACCAAAGAACCTTGAAAAGGTTAAGCCATTTCGAGAAAAGAATACAATGAAGGTGAACAAAGTCGAAAACACTCTGTTAGAAAAGAGGAACAAAGAACATTGCAAAAAACCTTGAGGTTGAAGGGCAAGATATATATTGAAACCACTCCTGTTAAGAAGTTAAGCAAGACTTGATAAGATGAAAAGAACTTGAGCAAAAGGGTACACCACTCCGGTTAAATGGATAAGCATGAAAAGGACAAGGTCCTGACAAGAACGAGAAGAAGGGTAGAAGAGAGCAACATCATAATGCCTCCGGAAGAAAAGAGAGAATGGAATGGAATGAACGAAGTAGAAAACAAGATCTTGGCTGAGCACGCTTACAACAAAGGCTAAAATGGAGTTGTTGGATTATCAACAACGAAAAGAACAAGGTTGTAGTGGACTTATGGAAACATCTCGAAATTATGAGGTGAAATTCTGCCACTACTAGAAACAATAGATTAGATTGATATAAACAAAGAGACGAGACTATTTCGCCGGGAGGATAAATGAAGAACTTGGGTCACTTATAAGCACCATAAATAGCAACAATCCTTAGAGAAGGCTTTAGGAGAAACATGATACAAGATAACTCCAACGAAGAGATTGGTAGATTTAAAATATCTCATTCTTGACAACATGTGAATCATGAAACACACGGAAATTGTCAAAAATGACATAATACCACCTCAAAAGATAAGATAGAGCGAATTGGACTTTGAGATGCAAGATGAAGAATGCTTGAGCTCCTCTGCAAAAATCTCGATGAACACCTCGAGAAGGAATTAAATCCTTGATGAACCATCATATAGAACCTCCATGAAGAACTCCGGTAACAAAAGAATAACGAAAAGAAAGAGAAGTTGAAAACACAAAGTGAATCCTTGTAACGATCTAGATGAATCTCCATGGTGATATAATTGAAATAGGTTGGAACTCCGGGAAAAATAGAAGATGAAACAATTGAAATCAGGAATTTGATGAACCTCCGGAATAAAGGATTGAATTCATTCAATGAAACAAGAATAAGAATTACATTATGCGTAATCTTCACCAATTTAAATTGATGACAAGCAACGGATTTGGTCCACTACTTATTCTTGTAGAAAAGATTAAGATAGATGTCGCACCAACTTGAGAAAGTCTTCAACAATTCACCGGTAGGATAGGAAACAACGAATACATTGATATGATAAATGAAGGAAGAAGAATCTTGGAAGAACCACCGTAAGAATTGAAAAAAAGAACGAATAAAAGATAACAAATCACCGGGAAGAATTTGCAAATGAATGAAGATGCTTGAGAGAAAACTAGATACATGAGAACGAAGGGATCACGAACTGATTAGAGATCACTTGAACGAAGCACCAGTAAGATTGGAGAACGAGAGCTGAAAGCTGAGAATGAATAATTCTTCTGAAATGATGGACTCCGAATAAACAAATTGAAAAGAATCTTGAATTGCTCTGGATAGGTGAATAAAATTTCTCACAATCCAAAAACAACTATGAGAGGATGGCAACAAGCTAGAATGACGAATCTTTGAGAGAACGGATAAGATATGGAGGAAAAACTCTTCTTCAGTCTTCAAAATCTGAGAATGACGACGAGAAACACCACCGTGAATTGTTGAGATACTCCGAAATGATAATAGAAAGGTTGAACCAACAATGAAAAGAATTCGACAGGTCTTGGAGAAAAACATGAGACTGATGATAATTCATTCTTACGTCAAACTTCGAAAAGAAATTTGAGGATAGCTCCGGGAAAATAAGAAGAGTCAGGTAAGATCCTGGGAAAAGACATGTGGGTTAGGGCCCACTCAAAAGAAACACCATTGAAAAGATTACTTGAAAAGGAGAATGCACCGGTTGAATAAAAGGCTTGAATGATATAACATCCTCTAAATAGCTTGAATGAAAGAAGAGTGGATACACGAATCTTCGAGATATCTTTAGCACTCCGGAACAAATGAATAGCGAGAAGTGAATTATTATGAGGTGCACCGGCATAAGAAAAGCATTGAAACGAGGAAAAGATATGATTGACAAAGCTTGAATTGAATCCACCGGAGAAGAAAAGAATGAAGAATGACGAACTTGAAGCTCCATTAGAATCTTCATGAGAATAGCCGGATAAGAACATTGACGGAAAAAGAATGGAGAGGCTTCTCATCAATAAGATGATACTAGATTAAGAAATCTGAGTCGTCGAAGAAAAAGGGTGGGTGGGCAGGAAAACAAAGACAACTTGGAACGGATGAAACAAACACCGTTGAGAAGAACTGATACTTTATCTTTCGGATGTTGAAATATTCGGATCCACTTGAAGAGAAAACACGCCGGTTGAAAAGAATTAACATGACAATCTCGATTATCATGAAGGATTGGTATTCACGTCGGAGTATGAGAACACTGTTTAGACAAGGTATGGAATCAACATTTGACTTTGAAGCAACTCGAATATCACAACTCAAAACAAAACAAAGGATTGGCTTCCAGAGTAAGCCGGAACAAACATATGATAGAGATTTCGTCCGAAGTTTTCGTGGTGGGGCCTACACGGGCTCGATCGTACAGCACCATCATGTACAAGGCAGTGCACATGACATACGAAGCGTCCCCGAGTCGGCATAGCCAATGACTCTTTAAGACACAACGAGACCACTGTAAAACCAACCGTCAATAGGCGGACCACTAGACGTCGAACCCCAATTTCATATCATACATCTGTCGGAAAGATATCCTAAGAGCTACTTGAATTCCCACTTATAAACTCCCGAAATTTTCCCAGTTATGCAATCAGGTGTTGGGGATACAGGGGAAGCATAATATCTCACCCAAAACTAGCACATCCTACATCCAGCTGTATCCATCCTTCAACACATAACCAAGAAACCTTCGAAAATCATCTACCTCAACCTTCGAAAAGCATCCGTTATATGAATTATGGCAATACTCCCGAACTCCCGCCCCAGTACTGGGTGGCGTCGAGGTTATCTCACCAACAACTGCATAAAAGAGATTTTCGATGTTGGCGAAACTAAACTCGGGTATCCCAGAACTGCAACGATAAAATTGTGACGACAACACCTCGGAGCTCAACTCCCCGAGACACTGCCACAACCCCTAAATGATAGGAGGCACCAAGAACAATGTTCTCGTCACAAATCCATCGGAACGATTCCAAGATACCCGTGTGATCCTAAATTTTTTTAGTGAAATTTGAGAAGAGAAGAGTCAAAACTCTACGTCAGGATGCCTTACCAGAGCGATGAAGGGACTGGGGAGTAAAAAGAATTCCTAAACTCTCCGATATATAATTCCTAAATGACTCAAAACATTTTTTTTCTAAACTCAACTCGGCTGCTAAAAACGATCAAGCAGTGGGGGCTCCTAAGGTCGGGGAAGGCTCTGATTACCAACTTATAACGCCCTCGATGCGGCTATATCTCCCACGTGTCGAAGCACGACTTAGAGGCATAACCGCATTGAAAGCAATGTCACAAGTGAGGTAATCTTCACACAACCCATGTAATACATAAGGGAAAGAGATACATAGTTGGCTTACAATCGCCACTTCACACAATACATGAATAAAGCATTACATCATCCAAATACAATCAGGGCCCGACTATGGAGCCAAAATAAAAGAAGACTACCCCAAAAGCGACACGGTCCTCGATCGACCCCAACTGGGCTCCACTACTGATCAACTATAACGAAACAACACAAAGGACAAGATCTTCATCGAGCTCCTCCTCGAGCTTGGTTGCGTCATCTGCATGGTTCAACGGCACCTGCAAGCTGGTTTAGGAAGTATCTGTGAGTCACGGGGACTCAGCAATCTCACACCCTCGCGATCAAGACTATTTAAGCTTATAGGTAAGGCAAGGTAAATATGTGGAGCTGCAGCAAGCGACTAGCATGTATGGTGGCTAACCTGTTCGCAAATAAGAGCGAGAAGAGAAGGCAATGCACGAACGAATAACTAGAGAACAACCAGCGCAAACATTACTCCAACACCGTGTTCACTTCCCGGACTCCGCCGAGAAGAGACCATCACGGTAACACGCTCAGTTGATTCATTTTAATTAAGTTAAGGTTCAAGTTATCTACAACCGGACATTAACAAATTCCCATCTGCCCATAACCGTGGGCATGGCTTTCGAATGTTTAAATCCCTGCAGGGGAGTCCCAACTTAGCCCATGAAAAGATCTCACGGTCAATGAAGGATATACCTTCTCCCGAGACATTCCGATCAGACTCGGTATCCGGTTCTACAAGACACTTCGACAAGTTAAAACAAATCCAGCAACACCACCCGAATGTGCCAACAAATCCTGATAGAAGATGCACATATCTCGTTCTCAGGGCACACTCGGATAAGCAATCCGTACAACTAAAACCAGCCCTCGAGTTTCCCTGAGGTGGCGCTGCAAGGGGCTCTAGGTTGGACCAACACTCAGAGGAGCACTGGCCCGGGGGGGTTTAAATAAGATGACCCTTGGGCTCCGGAAACCCAAGGGAAAAAGAGGCTAGGTGGCAAATGGTAAAACCAAGGTTGGGCATTGCTGGAAGAGCTTTATTCAAGGCGAACTGTCAAGGGGTTCCCATTATCACCCAACCGCGTAAGGAACGCAAAATCCGGGAACATAACACCGATATGACGGAAACTAGGGCGGCAAGAGTGGAAAAAACACTAGGCTAGAAGGCTGAGCCTTCCACCCTTTACCAAGTATATAGATGCATTAAGATAACAAGATAATATAGTGATATCCCAACAAGTAAATAATGTTCCAACAAGGAACGGTCTCCAATCTTCACCTGCAACTAGCAACGCTATAAGAGGGGCTGAGCAAAGCGGTAACATAGCCAATCAACGGTTTGCTAGGACATGGTGGGTTAGAGGTTTGACATGGCAATTTGGGAGGCATGATAAGCAAGTGGTAGGCATCGTAGCATAGGCATAGCAAAAGAGCGAGCATCTAGCAAAGCAAAGATAGAAGTGATTTCGAGGGTATGATCATCTTGCCTGCAAAGTTGTCAGAGTTGACTGGATCCTCGAAGGCAAACTCAACGGGATCCTCATTAGCGAACTCGTCTCCCGGCTCTACCCAAACAAGACAAACAAGCAAGAGGAACACAATCAACCACGTGCAAAACTCGACAACATGATGCAAACATGGTATGCTATGCGGGATGCGAAATGTGATGCATATGCAAGGTTTGGCAAGGAATGAATGAACCTGGCCTCAACTTGGAAATCCAAGTGTGCCACTGGAAAGGTGAGGTGATTTTGTTGAAATAGATATAAAGAACTCCGGAATCGGATGCACGGTTTGGAAATGGCAAGCAATTCAAATGACAACGGTCTGCGATATACAACAAGTAGCCATCTAAATGCAACAAGACAAACATGCTACAGCACTCAAACATGGCAACAAAATACATGGCAGGGATCCATTCATGATGCTTAACAAAGGATGAACACTGAGCTACGACCAATTCATCCATTAACAGGTTCAAACAAGCATGGCAAAAGTGCAAATTGATAAACAGATTTCAGACTTAGTGAAATTAACACTTGTCTGGAATTTCAGATCAGGTAGCACACTTTGGAGCATGAAAACTATATGCTACAGTGCCTGAACATGGCAAAGTAAAGCATGGCATGGAGCTACTCAAAGAGCTTAACAAAAGTCCCTTAGTTACCTTGAGCCAAAAGGGATCAGAAAATACAATTGCAAGCATGTGAACATGGCAAAAACATAATCAGATCACAGACTTAGTGAAAAACTGGAGCATGCAAATCTGTTAACTAGTAGTCATGTTTGCGAGGTCGATGCACTCACTACAGAGCAAGGCATGACAATCTAAGTATACATCCATCAAGAATACATGTTATATAAGCTAGACATGGCAAGAACAACAACATAGCATGCACAGATCAACAACAACATCCTCGGCAAAATCGCTAACAAGTAGACAATCTGCCAGGAATTACGAAATAGCGAAAGTAAAGCTCGATTGACTCAAGCTATGGTGCTCCACAAATGCAAACAAGGACATGGATGGATAGAGCACCATAATATAAACAAAACATCCTTACTGATCATCCTCAAAAGAGGCACGGATCACTAGGAAACAACATGAACATATGGCATAATGATAAAAACAGATCAAGGACTTAGTGAAATTACTAAGTCCCTGAAATCAGCATTAACGAATGCACTACTTTGCAAGCTTGTGCTAGTCACCACACACATCACAAAAATACATGGATAGCACCTCAGGAAAGATGGCATGGCATATAACAAAACTCATGTAGAGCTCAGGAGCATATCATGCACACATTAATTATGGCAAAAATGACAAATAGCTATTTGGTGCAGCAGATCTGACAAATATCTCAAATAGCTCTCTTCCAACAGCATTTCGGGCATTAAGATGAGCTCAAATGAAAATGATGCAATGAGATGAAATGATGTACTCTCTGAGATGAACATGTATGCAAAATAAATGCACATGATGACATGATATGCAATGCATGACACACAAGCAAAGACAAGGCAACAATAGTGAATAACTGGACGACACCTGGCACATCGGTCTCGGGGCGTTACAGCTGGGCATGGGGGCTGCGCGAGGGTCACACCCAAGAGTACGCCACCCCGCCAGGTCCCCCGGACCTGGTCGTTGCGCACCCTCCCAAGCGGAGCTATGGTACGAAGGTCGCTTGAATGTCAAGGAGGACTCCTGAGCATCGCGACTCAGGAGCCTAACTGACCATGTAGCCCCTCACTCCTTGGTCCGTCTCGGTGATCCGGTCGGCCCAATGGCGGCTGAGGTATGCGCGGGGTCGGGCCCTGCCGACGTAGAACACTAGACCTACCCTTGCATCTCCTTTCCACAAGATGTTTGTGCGTCAAGGGGGACTCCTGAGCATCGCGACTCAGGAGCCTAACTGACCACGTGGCCCCTCACTCCTTGGTCCGTCCTGGTGATCCGGTCGGCCCAACGGCGGCTGAGGAATGCGCGGGGTCGGGCTCTGCCGACGTAGAACGTAAAGCAAATGGGAAGGAAATCGCGAAATCTCAAAGCAAATATTACAAGACATATTGTTCTTCGAGTATCAAACACAAGTTTAAACGCCTCCACAAGGCATGCTACATGTTGCAGGAGTTTGAACAGGAAAGGAGCCGCAAGCCAGTCATCCCTGGACACTGCCGGCACCCACAAGAGGCACCCCCTCCTTGGTGGCGTCGCCTTCACCTGTACCGCCGGCCGAAGGCGCGGAACTTCTGCATCAGGGCCTCCACTTGACCCTTCACGGCTGCGGCGGCAACTGCGTAGCGCTCGTCGTCCACAGGCTCCAGCAGCTCGTCAAGGCGGGCAGCAGGATCGCGAAGATGTAGGTGGCTGAAGACGTGCGTTAGCACGGCTGAAGAAAGGACCAGAGCCTCTTCCTCTACCATGGGGCCGATGCCGCTCACGACTTCCTCAAGCGCCTCGACCAAGTAGGGAAGCAACTGGGTGGGGCCGTCCTCATCGTTGGCTAGCGGCTTCTCCAGGCCCTTCTCATAAAGTGTCTTTAGAGCCTCGTGAGACGTCTTCTTGAGGAGCGCGAAGGACGTGCGGTCCTCGGCCAGAACCTTCGCCTTGGCGTCAAGTTCGGCTTTCTCTGCCTGCACCTTTCGCTCCAGCTCCACCAGTCGGCCATGTTCAGCGGCCTGCGCCTGCGCCAATTGCTCCAGCTCGGCGTCGCGACCCTTGATGGCATCCTCCAGGGCCTTCATCCTCTCTTCCTCCGCCTTATGGCCACGAGCATCTTCTGCATGCTCTTCACGCAGGGTCTTCAGCTCGGCCTCCAGCACCCGACAGCGACCTTGGGCAGCCTCGACGTCTTTTAGCGCCGCCTCGCGAGCAACTGCTGCCCGAGCAGCGGCTCGCTTCTCCCCCTCGGAGGTCACTGCAGCCCGGCTCAGCGTCGCCTGAACGGACACGTCAGAATGAAGCTAGCCAGACACCAACTCTAGGTGCCAGCCGACAGGAGGGGTTTGACCCCCTGAAGATCTTCTCACAACCGGGTCATCTCAGAAAGGGCATGCTCCAAGACATCAGGGGTGGCGGAAGAACCTGGAACCAGCTACACAACTGGAGGAGGAAGAGGCGGCAACGTCACCATGGCCTGAGAGGCCGGAGGCTCCTGAACTCTGGGGACCTCAGCAGCCGCGCCGGACATCAGCGCCTCCGGAGCTAGCAGGGTCACGGGGGCTGACTCCTCACGAGGACACCCTTCCGGGCCTCATGGAGATGACCGGGCTGGGGAGGCGCGAGCACCATCGCTCCCCTTCCCTGTGGAGGGAGCTGTGGCCGCCACGGGCGGATCGGCCCCGGGCGGTGTCACCGTGTCCTCCTTCCTCTTCTTTGCCATAGACGGCGGCCTAGCCAACCAACGACGAACGTCAAAGATCAATAGCATAATCGAAAACAAGATGGAGCATGAACACTTACTGGTCCATCACGGCATAGTCCACCTTCCTCTTGGTAAGCTAGAAGCCCGAGAGCCTCACAGCTTGGGGCGTGGGCGCACGGGCTCCGAGAGTAGAAGAAGGAGTAGCAGATGGGCCGGACGTGGCTCTAGGTGGTGCTGGAACAACAGCAGCATCTCGCGAGATCAGCGCCGACCTGTTCTTCGTCGAAACCATGGGCGGATCCCCCTTCTCCGAGAGGTTATCGTCCTCGCCATCGTCGTCGGGCAGGAGGCAGAGGATGTCGGCCTTGCGCAAAGGGGAGGTCTCCCCCATCTCCTCGGGGGCTACCTCTAGGTCACACTCCTCGTCCTCCCCTCTCCTCCTCTCCGTCCCTGCGGGATTCACCAAAAGATACGTCCACCATCGCCGTCGCCATAGGGACCTCAGGAGGCGCCGGCGGCACCAGGCCGTGCCCGTCAAAGGTGGGCATGGCGGCCACGACCTGCGCCCCGTCCTTCCGGAGGAACAAGGGAGCGTGGGGATTCAGCGGATACTCTTGGTTGTCTCCGACCAGGAGACGGAGGGCCACGGCCAGCTCCTCGTCGGACAAGGCCTTCGAGCTCAGGCGGAGCTTGTCTTCCCCATCCACAAGCGTCCACAAGGGGCGCGTGCGCGCCTGGAGAGGAGCCACCCGCTTCTCCAAGAATTCCTTCAGGAGCATGGCCCCCGCCTTCGCGCTGCCCGGACTCAGGTCAGCGTTCATCTTCTCCAACACCAGCTTAGCCCGCTCGTCAGTATGCTTCGCGCAGGACCACCCCTCATCAGGCCGGGGCATCCCCGTCGGCAGCTTCAGCCGTGGATGGACACACTTGGCATCCATCATAACCCACTTGCTCCTGAAGCCATCAGCCTTCTTCCCGGTCTTCGAAATCGTGTTGGCCTTGCCGACTGCAATGAAGTTGACGCACCCCATGGTGTGGCCTTCGTTGATCCAGAGGTAGAAGAGGTGGCGCACCAAGGCCACGGACGGCATCACCCTGATGTACGCCTCGCAGTAGAAGGCGAAGATGGACAAGAGAAGAACGGAGTTGGGATGGAGATGAAGGGCTTGTAACCCATAGTGCCAGAGACCGCGCAGAAGAAGTCAGAGAAGGGGGAACGAGGCCGGCAGCGATGCTTCTCATGAAGAAGGGGTAGAAGGAGCTCTTCGGAGCTTCAGGCATGGCGGAGCCAGCCCGGAGCGCAGTCTCCCCCTTCTCGTTGTTCTCCACCACCATCAGCAGCTACGTGACGGCAAGGTTTTTCGCCGAGATATTGGGCGCCTCCAGGCCCGACTCGTACCAGGCGGGCGGCGAGTCAACCTTGGTCTTTCGGGGTGCCATTGGACGGAAGCTTGGAAGGAGATCGGAGCATATCTGGAGGTTTCGGAAGCAAGGGGCGAGAAAGGGGATCTGGAGCAAGGCGGGGGAAAGCAATGAAGGCGAGCATAGCCCGCGCCAGCCTTTTGTCAGGCGGGCAGTTGTCGAGGCAACATGGGGAAGCGGAGACGCCCACGTCCAATCCGTCGCCACATGTTGCCCAAGGCCGCAGGCTGTTGGAGCCTGCGGTGCTCCGCACTTGCCCTTTGGCTTCCCCTTGAAGCCAAGCCCGAGAGCGCCTTGGGCCCGGGGGCTACTATCGGCGTTCTGGAAATGGGGGTCCCCAGACTTGCCTGCCAGTGGCCCGCAGCGTGGCTCCTCCAGCGGCCCCGTACGGCCCATCTTCACCAGCTAACATTCAAGACCCTCGGGAGGGTCCAAGCCTCGCGAGGCGGATGACGCAAGACCTCCTCAGGGGCGGCCTCACCAGGCTGGCTCGCGAGGGGCGGAGAGATCAAGGCAAGGCGAACCTCGCGAGGTTCTAATGACGTTAGCCATGAAGATCAAGACCAGGCGGGCGCCAGGAGGGCGCCAGCGAGCACAATGTCCTCGTTCCCTCTTTGGTGTTAAGGAGGCAAGCGCATGAAGGAGTTCCAAGGCATCAGGCAAAGGCTTCCATATCGGTGCAACAAGACCAAGACCAGCAGGACGGTAGGACGGAGATCACCATGGAGCCCAAGACAGCGTCACCACGAGAGCCTTTGACAGGCGAAGACTACTTTTGTCAGGATAGCTTGTACTAGATGCCCCCTTCAAAATTGGCCGTTGTGGGATCCCTTCCTGCTCAATATTTGGGAAGAGGACCAGGGCCTCTATAAATAGGATTAGCCACCACCATAGCTAGAGGGAGGACCCCGAACCACACAAGTTGACCAAGCACAAGAACACCTCGCCTCAGGAGGCTGTTCTTCCAGTGTAACTATTCTTCCTCAGCCTAAGAGGCAATCCACCACACCACACTGGAGTAGGGTATTACACCACAACGGTGGCCCGAACCAGTATAAATCTTGTGTCTCGTATTCTTTGGGTCCGTCAAGCTAGGTCGTGAGATTGTTGAGCGTGCGAGCTAGAGAGGGGGGAGATCTTCGTGTGCACCCCAGTGTTCGAACCTCAAGGGTTTTGCCGAACCTGAAATCCGACAGCGCCAGTCTTCTTCTTGAAGATCCATTTATTCTCTATTGCTTGCTGATCATCGGGCAAGTCAACCAAAGTCCATACTTTGTTTTCATAAATGGATCCCATCTTAGATTTCATGGCCTCAAGCCATTTTGCGGAATCTGGGCTCATCATCGCTTCCTCATAGTTCATAGGTTCGTCATGGTCAAGTAACATGACCTCCAGAACAAGATTACCGTACCACTCTGGTGCGGATCGTACTTTGGTTGACCTACGAGGTTCGGTAGTAACTTGATCTGAAGTTTCATGATCATCATCATTAGCTTCCTCATTGATCGGTGTAGGAATCACTGGAACTAATTTCTGTGGTGAACTACTTTCAAATTTAGAAGGTACACTTACCTCATCAAGTTCTACTTTCCTCCCACTCACTTCTTTCGAGAGAAACTCCTTCTCTAGAAAGGATCCATTCTTAGCAACAAATATCTTGCCTTCGGATCTGTGATAGAAGGTGTACCCAACAGTCTCCTTTGGTATCCTATGAAGACACATTTCTCCGATTTGGGTTCGAGCTTATCAGGTTGAAGATTTTTCACATAAGCATCGCAGCCCCAAACTTTAAGAAATGACAGCTTTGGTTTCTTTCCAGACCATAGTTCATATGGTGTCGTCTCAACGGATTTAGATGGTTCCCTATTTAACGTGAATGCAGCCGTCTCTAAAGCATAACCCCAAAACGATAGCGGTATATCAGTAAGAGACGTCATAGATTGCACCATATCTAATAAAGTACGGTTACGACGTTCGAACACACCATTACGCTATGGTGTTCCAGGTGGCGTGAGTTGCGAAACTATTCCACATTGTTTCATATGAAGACCAAACTCATAACTCAAATATTCACCTCCATGATCAGATCATAGAAACTTTATTTTCTTGTTACGATGATTTTCCACTTCACTCAGGGAGAACACTTGTACCTTGAAATTTAGTGAGGGATCATCTTATAATGCTACCGCAATACTAAGCAAAATAAGATGCATAAAGGATAAACATCACATGCAATCAAAATATGTGACATGATATGGCCATCATCATGTTGTGCCTTTGATCTCCATCTCCAAAGCACCATCATGATCTCCATCATCACCGGCTTGACACCTTTGATACGTCTCCGTCGTATCTACTTTTCCAAACACTTTTGCCCTTGTTTTGGACTCTAACTTGCATGATTTGAATGGAACTAACCCGGACTAACGCTGTTTTCAGCAGAATTGCCATGTGTTATTTTTGTACAGAAATAAAAGTTCTCGGAATGACCTGAAAATCAATGGAGATTATTTTTGGAATATATAAAAAATATTGGAAGAAGAACCCACGCCAGGGGGCCCACACCCTACCCACGAGGGTAGGGGGCGCGCCCCCATGCCTCGTGGGCCCGCTGACGCTCCACTGACCTCAACTCCAACTCCATATATTTGTGTTCGGGGAGAAAAAAATCAGAGAGAAGGATTCATCGCGTTTACAATACGAAGCCGCCGCCAAGCCCTAAACTCTCTCAGGAGCGCTGATCTTGAGTCCGTTCGGGGCTCCGGAGAGGGGAATCCGTCGCCATCGTCATCATCAACCTTCCTCCATCACCAATTTCATGGTGCTCACCGCCGTGCGTGAGTAATTCCATCGTAGGCTTGCTGGATGGTGATGGGTTGGATGAGATTTATCATGTAATCGAGTTAGTTTTGTTAGGGTTTGATCCCTAGTATCCACTATGTTCTGAGATTGATGTTGCTATGACTTTGCTATGCTTAATGCTTGTCACTAGGGCCCGAGTGCCATGATTTCAGATCTGAACCTATTATGTTTTCATGAATATATGTGAGTTCTTGATCCTATCTTGCAAGTCTATAGTCACCTACTATTTGTTATGATCCGGCAACCCCGAAGTGACAATAATCGGGACCACTCCCGGTGATGACTGTAGTTTGAGGAGTTCATGTATTCACTATGTGTTAATGCTTTGGTCCGGTACTCTATTAAAAGGAGGCCTTAATATCCCTTAGTTTCCAATAGGACCCCGCTGCCACGGGAGGATAGGATAAAAGATGTCATGCAAGTTCTTTTCCATAAGCACGTATGACTATATTCGGAATACATGCCTACATTACATTAATGAATTGGAGCTAGTTCTATGTCACCCTATGTTATAACTATTGCATGAATAATCGCATCCGGCATAATTCTCCATCACCGATCTAATGCCTATGAGCTTTTCATATATTGTTCTTCGCTTATTTACTTTTCCGTTGCTATTGTTATCACCACTATAAAACACCAAAAATATCACGTTTGCTATCGTTACTTTTGCTACCGTTACCACTACTATCATATTATTTTGCTACTAAATACTTTGTTGCAGATATTAAGTTATCCAGGTGTGGTTGAATTGACAACTCAACTGCTAATACTTGAGAATATTCTTTGGCTCCCCTTGTGTCGAATCAATAAATTTGGGTTGAATACTCTACCCTCGAAAACTGTTGTGATCCCCTATACTTGTGGGTTATCAAGAACATTTTCTGGCGCCGTTACCGGGGAGCATAGCTCTATTCTTTAAGTCACTTGGGATTTATGTCTGCTTATCATTAGGAAGAACTATAAAGATCAAAGAACCAAGATTTTTCCCTCAACTACGAGGGGAGGTAAGGAACTACCATCTAGCTCTGCACTTGATTCACCTTCTGTTATGAGTAAACTTGCGACACCTACACATGTTATTGATTCTGATAGGTCGCATGTTATTAATGATGCCACTTCTGCTTTGCATGATACTTATGATGAAAATACTTCTATGCTTAATACTACTGTGCCACTTGGTGAATTTCTTGATGAACAACTTGCTAGGGCTAGAGAGAATGAAACTGATAATATTGATGAAAGTGATGATGAAGATTCTCCCCCTAGATATGAATTTCTTGTTGTTCCCGAGGGTTATGTTATGGATGAAGAAACTGCTAGAGACTTTCTTGCCTGCAATGATAGAAGTGATCTTAAGAAACTATTAGCTAAGCTGAAAGAAAAATCTCTGAATGCTAGAATGAAATATGATCCTGCTTATGCTACTTCACCTATGTTTATTACTGATAAGGATTATGATTTCTCAGTTGATCCTGATATAATTACTTTGGTTGAATCTGATCCTTTCTATGGCTATTAATCTGAAACTGTTGTGGCACATCTTACTAAATTAAATGATATAGCTACCCTGTTCACTAATGATGAGAAAACTCGCTACTATTATATCCTTAAATTATTTCCGTTCTCATTAAAGGGTGATGCTAAGATATGGTTTAATTCTCTTGATCCTGGTTGTGTGCGTAGTCCCAGGATATGATTTACTACTTCTCTGCTAAATATTTCCCCGCTCATAAGAAACAAGCTGCTTTAAGGGAAATATATAATTTTGTGCAAATTGAAGAAGAGAGTCTCCCACAAGCTTGGGGGAGGCTTCTCCAATTACTTAATGCTTTGCCTGATCATCCTTTCAAGAAAAATGAAATACTTGATATCATTTATAATGGACTAACCGATGCTTCCAGAGACCACCTGGATAGTTGTGCTGGTTGTGTTTTCAGGGAAAGAACAGTTGATCAAGCTGAAATTCTATTGAATAATATGTTGACCAATGAAAATAATTGGACACTTCCTGAACCAACTCCTAAGCCAACTCTGAAGAAAAGGGGTATTCTATTTCTCAGTCCTGAAGATATGCAAGAGGCAAAGAAATCTATGAAAGAAAAAAGTATAAAAGCTGAAGATGTTAAGAATTTACCTCCTGTTGAAGAAATATATGGTCTTAATTCATCACCTATTGAAGAAACACATGATCTCGATAACCCGACACAGGTAGTAAAGGTAAACTCTCTATATAGATATGATAAAGCTGAAATCCCTCCTGCTAAGTTTGCTAGCCAATGTTTGGATGAATTTGATAACTTTATGGTTAAGCAAGAAGATTTTAATGCTTATTTTGGTAGACAACTGAAACACAATGCTTATATGATTGAACACTTGGGTGATTATATGTCTAGAGTTAAAGGTGAACTTAAACTTGTTAGTAAACATGCTTCTATGGTTACCACTCAAGTAGAACAAGTACTTAAAGCTCAGAATGATTTGCTCAATGAATTGAATAGTAAGAATAATGACTTTGTTGTTAGAGTTGCAACTAGAGGAGGTAAAGTAACTCAGGAACCTTTGTATCCTGAGGGCCACCCTAAGAGAATTGAGCAGGATTCTCAGAGAAATAACATTGATGCACCTAGTCCTTCTAAGAGGAAGAAAAAGAAAAATGATAGGACTTTGCATGCTTCTAGTGAACCTGTTGTAGACACACCTGAGAATCCTAATGATATTTCTATCTCTGATGCTCAAACACATTCTGGTAATGAACATGAACCTAGTGATAATGTTAATGATGATGTTCATGTTGATGCTCAACCTAGCAATAATAATGATGTAGAAATTGAACCTGCTGTTGATCTTGATGACCCACAATCAAAGAATCAACATTATGATAAGAGAGACTTTTTTTCTAGGAAGCACGGTAAAGAAAGAGAACCATGGGTTCAGAAACCCATGCCTTTTCCTCCTAAACCATCCAAGAAAAAGGATGATGAGGATTTTGAGCGCTTTGCTGAAATGATTAGACCTATCTTTTTGTGTATGCGTTTGACTGATATGCTGAAAAATGAATCATTATGCTAAGTATATGAAAGATATTGTTACAAATAAGAGAAAGATACCGGAGGCTGAAATTTCCACCATGCTTGCTAATTATAATTTTAAGGGTGGAATACCAAAGAAACTTGGAGATCCAGGAGTACAAACTATACCATGCTCCATTAAAAGAAATTATGTTAAAACTACTTTATGTGATCTTGGAGCCGGTGTTAGTGTTATGCCTCTCTCTTTATACCGTAGACTTGATTTGAATAAGTTGACACCTACTGAAATATCTTTGCAAATGGCTGATAAATCAACTGCTATACCTGTCGGTATTTGTGAGGATGTGCTTGTTGTGGTTGCAAACATTACTATTTTTACGGACTTTGTTTTTCTTGATATTCCCGAGGACGATAGTATGTTTATTATTCTTGGAAGACCCTTTTTGAATACTACAGGGGCTGTTATTGATTGCACCAAAGGCAATGTCACTTTTCATGTTAATGGTAATGAGCATACGGTACACTTTCCGAGGAAACAACCTCAAGTCCACAGTATCAATTCTATTGGAAAATTTTCAACAATCACTATTGGAGGTTTTGAATTCCCTCTTCCTACTGTCAAGAAGAAATATGATATTCTTCTTGTTAGGGACATGCATATCCCCGTTGAGGTAACCTAGTGTTATTCGAAAATTCTTCGGTTTCATGTTATTCGGAATGAGTTTGTTAACAAGACCTGATCAACCTTGTTAGTGGATTCCTTTTGATGAGCATGAGATGGGTGAATTTAGAAAACGCAACTCTCTGTACCCTCTTTTAACTTTCTGTTATTTATATTAAATAAAGCAAAAATAGCAATTTCTGTCAGTTTTCCGAATTATCTATGCAATAAAAAATACCCAGAAAAAAAGTTCTCCAAATGCCCTGAAATTTGAATATGATTTTTTCTGGAATATTTGAGAATATCTGGCACTGAGAACACATCAGGGGGAGCCAACACCTGGCCACGAGGGTCCAGGGCGCGCCCCCTGCCTCATGGGCCCCTGGTGGCCCCCTCCACTTATTCCAGACACCACACACTCCTTCTTCCTCCCAAAAAAATCACCAACCAGCTCAAGCACGAGTTCTAGCTCATCTTCCTGCCATTTTTGATGTCCTAGCTCAAAGCTCCATTCACAAAACTGCTTTGGGGGATTTTTCTTTGGTATGTCACTCCTCCAATGGTCCAATTAGTTTTTGTTCTAGTGCTTTATTCATTGCAAATTTTTGCTGCTTAGGTGACCCTGTTCTTGAGCTTGCATGTCAAATTTATGTGGTCAAAAATAGTTTTAATGCATGATGTGGCCTCTAGGCACTTGTAGGAGTAGTTGCTATCAATTTTGTTGAGTTTGGCTCACTTTTATTTTAAGTTACTAAAAATTTCAGAAATTTTTCAGAGGAAGATATGTTTAGGAAAATGTACCAAGGTGGTTCTTCAAGAAGCAAGGACCCAGGCCCGCAATGCGTGAGCTGGACGATGAACCACCGAGGGACGCGCAAGTGCGGCCTTGTGAATGGCCGTCATAAGATTTCATGGTCCAAGAAGGAATCAAGGAGGAATTTGACGCATATGTGCGTAACGCCGGTCTTGAGAGCTTCGTGGCAGATAAGTGCCGTCAGTACCACTACCTCACCGATTCCTTTGTGAGAAGGCAAAAGGGAGATATGTTATAACCATGGAGGAGGCGACCGAGTACGACAGGAGGACGGAGGCAGCTCGCCTCCAAGCTGCGGCTCGTCAGGCAATAGCTGATGCATCTTAGTATGACCCCAGCTTCAACTTCGGATATCCACCAGGCCATCCATGGGCATAGACCAACTTAGGCCAAAAGCCTAAGCTTGGGGGAGTATGTATTTCTCACCGACATTACATTCATGTTCACACACTCATGCTAGTTGTCAGAGCTCATACTTTTTCACCGTATCATCCAAGATACTTTATTCCCTTTTTAGCTTTCTTCTTGTGTGCCTTAATAAACCTTAAGGAAAACCAAAAAAATTAGTTGTAGCTTTTAGCTAGTTTACTTTCCATGTCTGTAGTAGTAGTAATTAAAAAGAAAACCCAAAAAGATTTCTCGTTCTTCTTTTGCTTGTTGGGAGATTTCCCGTGTAAATAGTTTTGTTTCTTTTCTTTGGGGGTCGACAGGATAAGACCATAATGAAAATATTGAGTGGCTCTCATATGCATTATTGTTGATCTAACAAAGAGCCCATATTACCTTGTCTTCTCTCTTGAATTGAATGCTTGCAGATTATAGCTTAGTCCAATGCATGTGTACTATTATTATTATCCACATTATTCGGTCGTGCAAGTGAAAGGCAATAATGATGATTATGTGATGAACTTATTGAGATGAGGAAAGCTGGTATGAACTCGACCTCTCTTGTTTTTGTAAATATGATTAGTTCATCATTCCTGATTCAGCCTATTATGAAAGAAACATATTTGCAATGACAATTAGAGATTGTAGTTGCTTATGCCATGCTTAATTATCTAGGAGTTTATAATGGTTTACCTTGTGTGCCAACATGCTATTAAAATGATTGTGATGTGGTATGATAGGGTGGTATACTCCTTTGAACGATTCGAGTGGCTTGACTTGGCTCATGTTCACGCATGTAGTTGAAACAAAATCAACATAGCCTCTACGCTATTTATGTTCATGGTGCATTATATCCTACTCATGCTTGCATTTGGTGTTGATTAATTTTAATGCATGTTCATGACTATTGTCGCTCTCTGGCTGGTCGCTTCCCAGTCTTTTTCTAGCCTTCACTTGTACTAAGCGGGAATACTGCTTGTGCATCCAACTCCATAAACCCCAAAGTTGTTCCATATGAGTCCACCATACCTACCTATATACGGTATCTACCTGCCATTCCAAGTAAATTTGTATGTGCCAAACTCTAAACCTTCAAATAAACATTTTGTTTTGTATGCTCGAATAGCTCATGTATCAACTAGGGCTGTCTGTATCCTCCATGCTAGGCGGGTTATTCTCAAGAGGAGTGTACTCCGCTCCTCACTCACGAGAAAATGGCTGGTCACTAGGTTTCCCAGTCCCATGCTTTAAGCAAATCAAATCAAAATAATTGCAAACAAAACTCCCCCAGGATTGTTGTTAGTTGGAGGCACCCATTGTTTCGGGCAACCATGGATTGATGCTTGTTGGTGGTGGGGGAGTATAAACTTTAGCATTCTATTTGGGAACCGCCTATAATGTGTGTAGCATGGAAGATATCGAGATCTCTCGGTTGTTATGTTGACAATGAAAGTATACCACTCAAAATATATTCATATCCATTTCAAAATCGAGCTCTGGCACCTCTACAAATCCCTGCTTCCCTCTGTGAAGGGCCTATCCATTTACTTTTATGTTGAGTCATCATCCTCTTATTAAAAAGCACCAGTTGGAGAGCACCGCTGTCATTTGCATCCATTATTGTTAGTTTCCATTGAGTATGACTTGACTGGGTCTCTTTTACCATGAATTACAATGTCTAGTCACTCCTTGATCTTTAAAGGTGCTCTGCATTTATGTTTTGCGGTCTCGGAAAGGGATAGCGAGATACCATCTTGTCATATCATATCGTGATTGTTTTGAGAAAGTGTTGTCATCCAAGATTTATTATTATTGCTCGCTAGTTGATTATGTCATTGATATGAGTAAACATGAGACCTAAGTGTTATTGTGAATATGGTTAGTTCATAATCTTTGCTGAAAACCTGAATGCGGGCTTTACATATTTACAATAACAAGAGCAAACAGAGTTTGTAAAAGTTTTTCTTTATCACTTTCAGTTTATCAACTAAATTGCTTGAGGACAAGCAAAGGTTTAAGCTTGGGGGAGTTGATACGTCTCCGTTGTATCTACTTTTCCAAACACTTTTGCCCTTGTTTTGGACTCTAACTTGCATGATTTGAATGGAACTAACCCGGACTGACGATGTTTTTAGCAGAATTGCCATGGTGTTATTTTTGTGCAGAAATAAAAGTTTTCGGAATGACCTAAAAATCAACGGAGAATTATTTTGGAATATACAAAAAATACTGGAAGAAAGATCCACGTCAGGGGGCCCACACCCTGTCCATGAGGGTGGGGGCGTGCCCTACCCCCCTGGGCGCCCCCCTGCCTCATGGGCCCCTTGACGCTCCATCGACCTCAACCTTGACTCCATATATTCACTTTCGGTGAGAAAAAAATCAGGGAGAAGGATTCATCGCATTTTACGATACGGAGCTGCCACCAAGCCCTAAACTCTCTTGGGAGGGCTGATCTGGAGTCCGTTCGGGGCTCCGGAGAGGGGAATCCGTCGCCATCGTCATCATCAACCTTCCTCCATCACCAATTTCATGATGCTCACCGCTGTGCGTGAGTAATTCCATCGTAGGCTTGCTGGACGGTGATGGGTTGGATGAGATTTATCATGTAATCGAGTTAGTTTTGTTAGGGTTTGATCCCTAGTATCCACTATGTTCTCAGATTGATGTTGCTATGACTTTGCTATGCTTAATGCTTGTCACTAGGGCCCGAGTGCCATGATTTCAGATCTGAACCTATTATGTTTTCATGAATATATGTGAGTTCTTGAACCTATCTTGCAAGTCTATAGTCACCTACTATGTGTTATGATCCGGCAACCCCAAAGTAACAATAATCTGGCCACTCCCGGTGATGACCGTAGTTTGAGGAGTTCATGTATTCACTATGTGTTAATGCTTTGGTCTGATACTCTATTAAAAGGGGACCTTAATATCCCTTAGTTTCCAATAGGACCCCGCTGCCACGGGAGGGTAGGAAAAAAGATGTCATGCAAGTTCTTTTCCATAAGCATGTATGACTATATTCGGAAATACTTGCCTACATTACATTGATGAATTGGAGCTAGTTCTGTGTCACCCTATGTTATAACTGTTGCATGAATAATCGCATCCGTCATAATTCTCCATCACCGATCCAATGCCTACGAGCTTTTCATATATTGTTTTTCGCTTATTTACTTTTCCATTGCTACTGTCACAATCACTACAAAACCCAAAAAAATTACTTTTGCTATTGTTACTTTTGCCACCGTTACCACTACTATCATATTACTTTGCTACTAAACACTTTGCTGTGGATATTAAGTTTCCAGGTGTGGTTGAATTGAAAACTCAACTGCTAATACTTGAGAATATTCTTTGGCTCCCCTTGTGTCGAATCAATAAATTTGGGTTGAATACTCTACCCTCGAAAACTGTTGCGATCCCCTATACTTGTGGGTTATCAACCTTGATCTCCATCGTAGCATCGTTGTCGTCTCGCCAACTATTTCTTCTACGACTATCGCTACCACTTAGTGATAAAGTAAAGCAATTACATGGTGATTGCATTTCATAAAATAAAGCGACAACCATAAGGCTCCTGCCAGTGGCCGATAACTTTTACAAAACATGATCATCTCATACAACAATTTATATCTCATCAGGTCTTGACCATATCACATCACAACATGCCCTGCAAAAACAAGTTAGACATCCTCTACTTTGTTGTTGCAAGTTTTACGTGGCTGCTCCTATACCAGCCCCACTAAAAGGATCGATATGGTTGACTAGAGGGGGGTGAATAGGCAACTACCAATTTTTAGCTTTTCTTTACCAAATTAAACTTTGCATCAAAGTAGGTTGTCTAGATGTGCAACTAGGTGAGCAACCTCTATGATGCAATAACAACAAGCGTACAAGCAAGCAAGGGTAGAAACAATAAAGAGCTTGCACAAGTAAAGGTAAGAGATAACCAAGAGAGGATCCGGTGGAGACGAGGATGTGTTACCGAAGTTCCTTCCTTTTGAGGGGAAGTACGTCTCCGTTGGAGCGGTGTGGAGGCACAATGCTCCCCAAGAGGCCACTAGGGCCACCATATTCTCCTCACGCCCTCACACAATGCGAGATGCCGTGATTCCACTATTGGTGCCCTTGAAGGCGGCGACCGAACCTTTACAAACAAGGTTGGGGCAATCTCCACAACTTAATCGGAGGCTCCCAACAAGACCACGAAGCTTCACCACAATGGAATATGGCTCCGAGGTGACCTCAACCGTCTAGGGTGCTCAAACACCCAAGAGTAACAAGATCCGCTAGGGATGAGTGGGGGAATCGAAAATCCCTTGGTGGAAGTGTAGATCGGGGCCTTCTCAATCACTCCCGAGCAAATCAACAAATTTGATTGGCTAGAGAGATAGATCGGGCGGAAATGAAGCTTGGAGTATTTAATGGAGCTTGAGCAATAAATGGAGCTTGGGGGAGGAAGAGGTAAGTGAGAAGGAAGAAGGGGACTCCCTTTTATAGTGGGGGCAACAATCCCGTTGCCCCCCACCAACCAGCCCCGCACAGGGCGGTACTACCGTTGAGAGGGGGCGGTGGGCGGTACTACCGCCAGGCGACGGTACTGCCACGCCAACCAGCGGTACTGCCGCGCTGAGGAGACTTAGTAGGGAACGGACCCAAATGTGGTACTACCGCGGTGGTAGGGCGGTACTACCGCTCCTGGAACGGTACTACCGCCACTACAACCGTGACTAGTGCCGCAAAACCCGACACGAGAAAAAGACCTCTCGAATCGAGGCGGTAGGAGCCAGACTACCCAGCGGTACTACGGCAGTGGGGTCAAGGGCGGTAGTACCGCTGTGGAGCGGTACTGCCGCTTGTGACCCTTCGGCCGTAGTACCACAGGCAGTGCGGTACTACCGCTGGGGCACGCGCGAGAGAGAAGGGATCTCTCAAAAATGTTGAGGACACGGCGGATGTGCCAGGCCCCCAGCGGTACTACTGTTGTGGAGCCACAGCGGTACTGCCGCTTGTGGCTTCTCAGCGGTACTACCGCTGGGTACGCGGTACTACCGCATAGACCCAGACAGAACAAGAAGGAGAGGAGAGATCTCTTCAATGGACAGGAAAAGCTCAGAGGGTGAGAAGCTGATGTGTACGTGATGATTCCACCCAGGCAAAACCCCAGCGGGCCCCCTCTTGATAGTACGGTGCCTCTACGCAACTAGTCCACCGAGAAAGAAACGAAAGAGCTACACCGTCTTGAAATACACTCCGAGGGGAAGAAAGCGTCTCGTGCCAGGGGAGAATCTGTGAATAATTTAACGCACAAGATTAGTCCGCAAACATGTTGTCATCAATCACCAAAACTACCTTGAGAGATATATGCCATAACAATCTCCCCCTTTTTGGTGGATTGATGACAACTAGGGATTTGCGCAAGGAAAAGAGATGAAACGAAGAAAACTAAGAACTACAAAATATAGACGGGCTCCCCTAGAATGTGTGCACCTAGAGAAGGCACGACACACACATTCGGATCGACACTCCCCCTATATTTTATAGTCCAACAATACTAAGCACAAAATATATGAGAGAAGAGAGTAAACATGACAAGCATGCATCTCACAATAAACTACAGTACTCTGAAATGACATAAGTAATAAGGTAGCGATAGGGAGCATATGTCTTGCACCATATGACTAGGACTTAGGTCTCACACCAAACCAAACCAAAGAAGGAACACACAAGACGACTCAAAGCACGACACAAGAAGCAAATCCCTACACTCTCTCCCCCTTTGGCAGCAAGACACCAAAAAGGGCATAGAGTGACACTACGACTCCAGGTGATGGGAGGAGGAAGAGGTCGAACATCACATCTCTGCATCTTCATCATGGGTCGAAAACTGCTCGGCATCGGAGTCGGTCCAGTGGCAATTCTGATGAATCCAGTCCTCCTCTTCAGTGATCTGACCCTCAGACCCACTGACAACAGTTGCTCCCATCTGATGCATGAGCTCCTTGTGGCATGTCCTGACATGCTTCTCCGCCACATGAGTCATGTACTGACCATGAGACTCCATGCAGAAAAGCTTCTTCATCTTGCGCTTAAGCTTCTGTGTCCATGACGGTTCTGCACTAGAGGGGCCAAAGTTCTCCTCATGATCATCAGTAGCAGCCTCACCCTCGGTCCCCATGGCAGCAGCAGCAACATCAGTAGACGGACCCCCTGTGGTAGCAGTAGCAGATGGACCCCCTGTGTGAGGCGCTGTCCAGTTGTCCTTCTTCCTCAGACGCTTGATCTCGTGAGACACCAAGTCTCCAGTCTCTAGCAGCACTCTGGGATAAGTCTGTGCCCAAGCCCTCTCAATGAGCCTCATGATGAATGGACCATAGATAGGACACTTGCGCTCAGACACGGTAGATAGAAGTTCAAACCACATGACATGAGAGATATCCAGGCTCTCTCCAGTGCTTGCTTCCTTCTCATGCTGACAGAAAAGGAGCATGTCCACGAGGTAAGAGTGGACCATATCCAGATTCCCGATCCGAGGGAAGAGAGTCTCACGGAATATGCGATGAAGAATGTCCAGATACAGAGACAACTCATAGGTCTTCTTCTCAGTTACTAGGTGAATCTTCACAGTGCAGTAGGGCCAAAGGGCTTGCTTGTGGGTGGATGTAGCATTGCGGTGAGGACGAAAACCGACAGGAGTCTCAAGCCCAGTATCCACCACATCAAGTAACTCCATGAAAGCCTTCCACTTGACAGAAAGCAGCTTGCCATTGGTCATCCATGTCAGAGTCCTGTCGACATCCGTCCCAAGGTGGACGGTGGCATAGAATTGAGCCACCAAATCCGCATCGAAATCCTTATTGAATTGCATGATCCTGAGAATGTTTAGCTGAGTGCACATCTGAAGAGCTTCGCCAAAGTACTTCGGATCCTTCTCCATAGCATCAGTGTCAATGGAGCGAACATCAACAAAGAGATTCTTCTTGTCGTTGATCACATCAAAGTAGATGGCAACCTGAAAACGGTTCCAGAACGGGCGGTTGACCAAAGTGGGTTCTTGGTCCACCGCATAGGGGTTGCGGCGACGCTTCTCCCAAAACTCCTTGTTGGTCATCTCAATCACAGTCTTCCCTTTTGGCTTGTTGGCGGCTCGCTTTGATTGCTGAGGAGGTGGAGGACCACTGGCAGAAGCACTTGCTGGAGGCGGTTGGGTGCTCGGGGAACCACCGGCAGGCTCTGAGGTGCGGTAGCGTTTTGATGTGGCACGCCCGGGGTTGATACGGCGACCTTGCTGCTCGGAACGGTCATCACCTGGAGCCAAACACAAGAACAACGCGAAACAACCAGAAAGAACAAGCATAAGCCAACAAACTCAACAAAAGATCAAGGTAAGGCAGGAAAATGATGGAAATTGGCAGGCAGCGGTAGTACCGTGACCTGCCCGCGGTAGTACCGCCCAAAGCGGTAGTACCGCCCCAGAGGGAGCAGTAGTACCGCTCTAGGTCAAGCGGTAGTACCGCTCCAAGAGAGTGGTAGCACCGCTTGAGGCGGAGAAACAGCAGTTTCTTAGCACGAAGCAGTGAAACAGCGGGTTCCTACTACCGTGGTCAGATCCGGCACTACCGGCCTACCAAATTCAAAAATAATCCTACCAAACTCTAATTGAGATAGTCTAGTTGCTTTATCCAACCAACTCAAGCCTAGATTTAGCCAAAAATCTAGAGATGCAACCACCATTGCCCCTAAGAAACAAGAACTAAAAAGGAAACAAAATGAAAGAAATAACGGGGGCAATACCGGCATCCATGGCAAGAGGACGAGGTGGGGATCGACTCCACCAAGGGAAATGGAGAGGGATGCCCCGGAGAAGGAGATCCGCTGGAGCCCTCCCGCGGCGAGAGGAGGCTGGAGAGAGGAAGAGACAAGAGGGGCGAAGTGAATGGGTATGAGGGAGAAGAAACATCCCCCTGCCCCGACTTAACCCCCTGGTCCCGTGCCTCAGTGGTAGTACCACTCTGGGGGGCGGTAGTACCGCTTATAAGCGGTAGTACCGCGCACCACCAGTGGTAGTACCGCCCAGCACGCCACGACAACTAAACAGACACGACTTTAGCTCGACGAAACGACAACAAAAAACGGCAAACACACCAGCAAACGACCAAGTCACACCTCTTCACAAGAGGGCGGTGGCCGAGGCCACCTATGTTTGAGTCAAAAGGTATGGCACCGCGAAGATTTTAACCTTGGGCCCATGACCAAAACTCGTGTTTTAAGCACAAGTGCCATCAACAATGGCTAAAGTGAAAGACTTGATCAATTTATGCATAATGGGGGAGGGAGAGTTCATTGACAGAACAACACTCCCCCTATGTCCATGCCTACACCTAAACTAGACAACAAGTTGAGCGTGATAGGGTGTGCGCGGGTTCAAGCAACATTGCTCGAATCAATGATATTTAGCTCATGCCTTAACTCGTGAAATCTTGCTTCATCCAAGGGCTTTGTGAAGATATCTGCAAGGTTGTCATGAGTGTTGACATAGTTGAGCTCGATCTCTCCTCGCCTAATGTGATCTCTCCTGGAACGGTACTACCGCCACTACAACTATGACTAGTGCCGCAAAACCAGACACGAGAAAAAGACCTCTCGAATCGAGGCGGTAGGAGCCAGACTACCCAGCGGTACTACGGCAGTGGGGTCAAGGGCGATAGTACCGCTGTGGAGCGGTACTGCCGCTTGTGACCCTTCGGCCGTAGTACCGCAGGCAGTGCGGTACTACCGCTAGGGCACGCGCGAGAGAGAAGGGATCTCTCAAAAATGCTGAGGACAAGGTGGATGTGCCAGGCCCCCAGCGGTACTATTGTTGTGGAGCCACAACGGTACTACCGCTGTGAAGCGGTACTGCCGCTTGTGGCTTCTAAGCGGTACTACCGCTGGGTACGCGGTACTGCCGCATAGACCCAGACAGAACAAGAAGGAAAGGAGAGATCTCTTCAATGGACAGGAAAAGCTCGGAGGGTGAGAAGCTGATGTGTATGTGATGATTCCACCCATGCAAAACCCCAGCGGACCCCCTCTTGATAGTACGGTGCCCTCTACGCAACTAGTCCACCGAGAAAGAAACGAAAGAGCTACACCATCTTGAAATACACTCCGAGGGGAAGAAAACGTCTTGTGCCAGGGGAGAATCTGTGAATAATTCCACGCACAAAATTAGTCCGCAAACATGTTGTCATCAATCACCAAAACTACCTTGAGAGAGATATACCGTAACAAACCATGGATGATCTCTTCAGGAGCTCTCTGCCATGGCCGTTGAGAGGGGTCGCGTTCCTGCGTCCAGATGCTCTGCCGCCGCCTTAATCCGTCCTCTCCGTCCCCTCTGCCGGTGAGCAGTACCCGCAGCACGTCAAGCCTCACCGGTGTTCCTCCATGATGCCGGTAGGAAGCCCCTATTATGCCATCTCTCTCTGCTTCCTTCCCTTGTTCCCTCTCTAAATCTCTCTCTCCCTCCTTTTTGCAGGTAACATCAGTTGCCAGTGCCTCTGTGGAGCTCCCACGCAGGTCCTAGCCGTCGTTCCGCGCCAGATCCAACCAGGGGCCGCTGGATCTCGCCGCCTCCGCCATGAACCCGTCCATCCCCAACCTCCTGTGCGTGCCGCCGCTTCCCTGCACCGCCTGAAGGCCGCCCCGTGTCTCGCCTCCTCTGTCTGCTTCCTCTGCATCGAGTGAGACCAGCGCCAACGCAACGGGTCAAGCCCCCGTTGACTCCCTAGTCGCCTTCACCTATCGGGCCTTGGCCCATGGGTGAGCTCCCCGTAGCCCCTCCTCTCTGTTGGCCCAGTCTGTGAAGATTCGGCCCGTGTCTTTTTTTCTCTCTTGCGAATTTGGACATTATCCAGGGTTTTACAGATTTGCAGAAAAACCCTCATACTTCATGCATTTAGTATCTCACAAACCGTACATCGGATTAAAATGTTTTATATATGTAAAATGCTTAGAATTTCATCTAGTTTCATAATATGCTGCTTTAATCCAGGTTCAAAATGTCTAAAATGTTGTTTGCATTTAATTTGCTAAATGACTTGTTAAAATGCTTTATTTCATAACTAAATCATTGTAGCTCCGAATTTCTACCCCATTTACATATAAATTTTAACAAGAAAGAGAGGGGCAGATCCAAACAATTACATCCATCCATCATTAAAATCTAATGGCCTTTAATCATTATGTATTTAACGCTACCAACCACGCCATAAGCCACAGTCGATCGACAGCTAATCTGCCCCGCAGTAAAAAATAAAGAAAACCGCCCGCCCGCACGACCTCCTCCTTCTCCCGCATGACCTCCTCCTCCTCCCGCGCCGTTCGCCTCCCGCAGCCGCGCCCTTCACCGCCTCCTCGCGCCACCGGAGCCACGGGAAGCGGCCGCGGGTCGCCGGGAGCCTTCCCAGCCGCCCTGCCGCGCCCTTCGCCACCCCTCACCCTCGGCGGCGAGAGGCACGCAGGAGCCGCCGCCGCCAGGGACGTGGACGCGCGTGGGCCAACAACCGGCGTACGAGGCCGCGCCTGAGCCTGCGGCGCGGCGGCGCAGAGCCCTCCGCCGCCAGTTCCCTTCCGGTTCGAGATCACGACCGGTCCCCTCCGTGTCGTCATCGTCCTTCCTGCTACCAGCTCCGTCCTCCGCCCTATCTCCGCGGCAATGTTCTGCTCCATCCATCGGTAAGTAGCGACCATGTCGTCTCTCTCCGGTTCAATCCCTATAGTTCCCATGATGTTTCTTATCGATGCTGAAACTCAGGCGACTATGACCACTGTGTTTCTTTTTCTTGAATGACCATGATTTTCATTAGCTGTAACTGGTAAAGTAAGGCGTGGCTGTTTGCTTCGGCCAAATCCAGCTCCATTATCAAATGAAATGTTAGGAGAAAGTAAGTTGGTAGCACTTCTCTTTTTCCAGAAGAGCTGGGTCTGTCTAGGACACATCTGGATGTGACATAGTTATGTCACATCTAAGCTGATGTCCACTCTGTTTGTGATCTATTTTTTGTCCTAATTTTTTTGTTTCTTGTTGCTACATTATATACTTGTGGGAGCTTAGATGTGACATCCTTAAAAACATCTAGATGTGAATTAGACAAACTAAAATGTATTCAGCTGTATAATACTCATATGGTTAGACTGCTTTCTTCTGTCTTATATTCTAAGTTTTCTGAAGACATCCAACGGCCTTTGTACTGATTTATGTAGTTGTTGTTGCTAATGTTGTTGTACATACTACGTAATGTTATAATGGTGTTAAATTCTGAAATTCAAGCCTCCCATTGTATGTGGCTGAAGTGCTAAATTATCTCTTTTTCTTCTTACTATTCCAAGCGCAAACAACCTATAGAGTCAAGGAGTAGAATACCAAAATACGAGCTGCAAAAGTGACTCAAATTCCTCTTCCCTCACAAGTAACTACACTGGTAATTGTCCATGTGTGCATCTGGTTGACATGACTATATTTTTCATGTTTGCCATTCAATTTTAACTACAATATTGTTTCTAGATAAGATATTGTTTTATGTATTATCATGGATGCATTTTGTTAAGTTTCGTGCACAAGTTGTTGATATTTACACAATACGGTGTGTCCTATGAATACATGGCTGTGGCTATCATTAAGAGTATTCTGCTTCTGAAGTATTATTTTTCTTCTACGTTAGTGTTTTGATTCTTGGGAGTTAGACAATTTCAGAGGTGGAGGCTGGCGTGCAGCTTGTGTGCGCGGAGGCTCGTGTGCGCGGAGGAGAAGCACGCTTCACTGACAAGTTGTTCCCGCTATCCTCGCTGCCTCTGCCAGTGACGTAACTTGGTGGTGAGCCTCTTCTCGCCCCCTCTCAGTTCTTCCCTTTTGATCTGGATGATCTTTGTTCATGTTGTTAGTGTTTAAAAATATCTTCCTTTGTTCTAGTTGATAATCTTGTTGGTCTCAGTGTGGTGCATATACACCTAGGCTTTAAGTTGTTGTGATTTTCCTATAAAATGTTGTTGAGGGCATGGAACTGAAATTGACATCAAAAATAGACTTGTTAACTTTTTGTGTTGCCACCAAACAAAGCAGGTATGTAATCTACAAACCAGCATAGTCGACCAGTGTGATTTCATAAATATGTATACTTCTACAAAATGGAGTAGGAACATGCAGCTAAATTTACGATCATCAATTTTTCAGTTCTTTATAACTTGTGTTCTGAAGCAATTTGTTTTCTTCAGTTACATGATTTAGTAAAATAACATATGGCCAGTTCATTCCAAGTGTTGTTGATTGTAGCATATTTCGGCCTTATCTTCTAACACACTTCATGGTTTCATTAGTGGACAACATGCTGGAAAGAGAGTGTTCATCCCTATGATCCCTTTAGCGCCCTCGGAGGACATTTCGCTTCCTTTCAAGTTGAAGAGGAAAAAGTTCCCTGGATCGATCCTGGAGAGCCCCTTCCATAACCAAGTCCCCTCCCCACTCGGAGTCCTCCGCCACTGACGTACGGGTAAGCGCAAGAGCTGCGGTGCATCCACGCGGTTCAACGAGTTGCCGCTGTCGTAGATAACCAAGACGTACACGAAGATAAGCAAGATTCAGTGTGCTGCCCTGCCCCCACGCGCTCTGAGGGTGTGATGTCCCTCACGTGTCCAAGACAAGGTCCAGGAAGACCCTCGCCTTTGTTATCCTGGTAAAGTTTTGCTGTTATTTTACTCCCCCTATTCCACTTACAGGGGAACAAAGAGTAAGAGTAATCCTGGGGATAATGGTATTTTAATTTGTGCTTCTAATTGATAGTATTATTGTCAGCTCCATCCTTAGAGCAATTTACGAAATGACTATATCACCTAGATTGACAGACAATAATTATGCACAAACAGGATAATGTCCACAAAACAAGTGCCACTACATTGCTAAGATGCAGCTTGATTTGGCCTCAATATTTTGATTTTTTTAGTATTACTTTCTTCCACTCCTCTGCAAAATACTCCTATGTTCTAGCTTCTCAAGCCTCTACTCTCAACCAGTCCAGTTGTGCAGGTGTTTTTTTGATAAATATTGATTTTGTTTCCTTTATCTATCGGTTTCAATTCTGTATCCGCCGTTCTCAGGATAACTGTGTGATGTTGCCATGGGATCCAAAATAACTATTTTTACTGAAGCTACAGACTTAAGCAGTTTCTACCATGTGTACTATATTTTGAGCTAAACCTGAACGGCTTTCGTCGTATGATACACCGCAGTGCTTTCATGTTTTTAGGAGGGTAGTTCTTCCCTGTGTTACGAATATGATTACTATGGTGTCGCTGTACATTTCTTATATGGTTAGTTCTTAATTTTCTTCATTATTCCAAACATGTGTACCCACTAGGATTTCATTTTTTATTATTTACCTTCAAGCAGTATATATTACTGTTGTTTGTTGTCCACCTTGATCCTTCGCTGATATTTTTCCTATGCAACTTCACATGGAATTAGGATCAGTTAATAAGATTCTGGTATATTCTCAAATTTTCTTGCTTTATGCATGAACCTATCATCAAGATTTGGATCTCTTATATGTGCCTTTGCTGCTGTAGATTTGTTGGTGTTGATTTGTAGTAAGAGGAAATGTACTATTGTTCTCATCAATTTCTTTCATACCATGTGTATGGTTAGTTCTTAATATTCTTCATTATTCAAAATACTTGTACCCACTAGGATTCATTTATTATTTTTACCATCAAGCACTATATATATTACTGTTGTTTGTTGTATACCTTGATCCTTTGCTGATGTTTTTCCTAGGCAACTTCACATGGAATTAGGATCACTTGATAAGATTCTGCTATATTCTACAAATTTTCTTGCTTTATGCATGAACCTATCATCAAGATTTGGATCTCTTATATGTGCATGTGCTGTTGTATATTGGTTGGGTGTTGATTTGCAGTAAGAGGAAATGCACTATTGTTCTCATCAATTTCTTTCATATAATCTTATAGGAATATGTTGTTTAAATATGAAGAGGTGGATAAGTTTCTGGGTTTAGTTACTGAATATCCAGATCCGGCTTGCTTCTCAGCCATGGCCTACATTTGGAAGAAATATGTTGTTTAAATATGAAGAGGTGGATAAGTTTCTGGCTTTAGTTACTGAATATCCGGATCCGGCTTGCTTCTCAACCATGGCCTACATTTAGAGAAGACATGTTCATATGTAAGAGATTTAAGGTCAATGATCTCCCCCTATTGTAATGCTCATCATCTTAATTCAGACATTGCTATATATATGCACCATGGTTCATGACTGTACTTTTTTCTTACGTGTTTACGAAGTTTGTCAGTATTATTATGCAGAGGTAACCTGTCATGGTTCTACATTGATGTGTTCTTTCATTTGTCAATTTCTTTTGCTTTGAAGCAATGTTGATTGCCTCAAAGAATGGTTCCACGTGGCTTACACGCTTATACCTACTTGAATGTTAAATTTTATTAGCAAATCCATCGAGAATAATGTCAACATTTTACGTCTTGCTACATGAAGCTATGTACTGCAGGGTACAACAGTGTTAACATTTTCGGTGCCCATTGACAATAAGATTGAAGATGTATTTTCTTGAATGGAAATATTATACCTCAAATTTAATTCAAGCGTGGATACAATGACAACTTTATGCCCTGAATAACAAGTGATTATGTGAGTGTAGGAATTAGGACTGGTGACAACATGTGGAGTGGCACAACAAGTGGTGTTGTGGAGTACCGAAGCAAGGGTAGTCAGGTAAATCCAATGGCGTGCACATTCCGATCGCTGACTACGATCACCCTATTTGGATAAGGGGCACATTGGTTCATGAAACAATCAACACGTCTTTATGACTCAGAATTATGAATTCTACGCACTTTGCATCTATTTAAATTTGAATTATGATAGAAATATTTATGTTTCATAGTCGAGACGTGAGTTACACGTACATGCTTACTAGTTAAATAAAATTTATATGTAAATGGGGTAGAAAAATGCATAGCTTAACATGGTGCACTTACTTTTGCTATTTAACAACTCTAAAATATGGTTTTATGCAGAACAGTACCAAATTTGCAATATGCATATGAGGATTTTTCGAAATTGTTGTTTGTTGTTTCCGGCCTCATTTAAACTTGCCTAGATAGGTAGTTTTATTATGCTTCGCCTCTTGCCATGTTAACCAACATTTAATATTGTTGGGTAAATAAACAAGAGTGAACTAAGTAATTGAATGTGGTGTTTCGTCAATATGCAACTCATTGCATATTGAGATCCACTTAATTTGTAGTATTGTTTGTTGCACTTTACCATGCCATGAATCATTAAACTGGACATGCATCATACTTGGTTGCGCATCATGCCATGTTTATATGATGGTTGTTTACCATGTCGTTTGCTTCTTTCTGGTTGCGCTTCGCCTTGATAGTTCCGGTTACATTGCGATTGTGAGGATTCGTTCGACTATGTTCGTTCGTCTTCTTCATGGATTCAGTCTTCTTCCTAACAGGATGTTAGGCAAGATGACCGTCACCTTGGATATCACTACTATCTTTGTTATGCTAGTTGTCTCGATGCTATCGCTATGTCGCGCTACCCACCAGTTGTTTATCAAGCCTCCCAATATGTCATGGAACAACCTCTAACATTTTACATCATCCCAGCAAACCGTTGTTTGGCTATGTTACCGCTTTGCTCAGCCCCTCTTATAGCATTTCTAGTTGCAGGTGCAGTTGCAGGTTGTTCCATGTTGGGACATCGATATCATGGATATCTTGGGGTATCACAATATCTCTTATTTAATTAATGCATCTATACACTTGGTAAAGGGTGGAAGGCTTGGCCTTTTGCCCGGTGTTTTGTTCCACTCTTGTTGCCTTAGTTTCTGTCATACCGGTGTTATGTTCCTTGATTTTGCGTCCCTAACACGATGAGGGTTTATGGGCCCCTCTTGACAGTTCACTTTGAATAAAACTCTTCCAGCAAGACCCAACATTTGTTTTACCATTTTCCTAATAACAACTAAAACTTGCATAGGGACCTGCCGGCCCCCGAGGACTCTTAATCAACCCCCGGGCCAATGCTTCTCATGAGTGTTGGTCCAAACCTGGCAATGTCCGACGCCCCCTGGGCAACCAGGGTTTCAGCCAACCCGACACTTGGCCCATCCGGTGTACCCTGAGAACAAGATACGTGCGACTCCTATCAAACTAGGTCGGTGCATCAGGAGGTCTTGCTGGTTTGTTTTACCATTGTCGAAATGTCTTGTGCACTGGGATCACGAGTCTGGTCGGATGTCCCGAGATGCAGGATTGTCTCCGCGGATCGTGAGCTTGTCATGGGATAAGTTGGGACACCCCTGCAGGGTTTAAACTTTCAAGAGCTGTGCCCGCGGTTATGTGGCAGATGGGAATTTGTTAATATATGGTTGTAGTGGACTTGAACTAAAGTCAACTAAAATACACCAACCGTGTGCGTAACCATGACTGTCTCTTTTCGGGTGCGTTCGAGAAGAGAAAACGGTTGGGTTATGTTTGAACGTAAGTAGCTCAGGATCACTTCTTGATCACTACTAGTTTGCGACCGTTGTGTAGTTTCTCATCTTATTCTTTTACTCGTAAGTTAGCCACCATAGAATGCTTAGTCGCTTGCTGCAACCTCGCCACTTATCCATTCCATACCCATTAAGCTTCGCTAGTCTTGATACCCATGGTAATGGGATTGCTGAGTCCTCATGGCTCACAGTTTACTACAACAACAGCTGCAGGTACAGGTAATGTGATGATCATGATATGAGAGCGATGCTTGCTTGCTTTTGGAGTTCTTCTTCTTCGATCGAGGGATAGGTTCTAGGTCGGGGAGCCTGGGATTAGCAGGGTGGATGTCGTTCTTCTTTTTCGTTTTATTTCATCCGTAGTCGGATCCTACTATTCTGTATGATTATTGCTATGTATTGATGAACTTTTGTATTGATGTTGTAACTTGTGGCAAGAGTAAGCCATTATCTTGTATTCTCATCTATTCAATACATGGTATGTTGTAATGATATCCACCTTGCTATGCGCTCGAAATGCGATTATGCCCCGATCATGAATTCATCACGTGATTGGGATAGAATCACATCTTGGGCGCTACATGACCGAGACAAATCTCCGGTCAATAACCAATAGCAAAACCTGGATGCTCATATTGGCTCCGACATATTCTACGAAGATCTTTATCGGTCAAACCGCATAACAACATAAGTCATTCCCTTTGTCATCGGTATGTTACTTGCCCGAGATTCGATCGTTGGTACCATCATACCTAGTTCAATCTCGTCACCGGCAAGTCTCTTTACTCGTTCCGTAATGCAACATCCCGCAACTAACTCATTAGTCACATTGCTTGCAAGGCTCATAGTGATGTGCATTACTGAGAGGGCCCAAAGATACCTCTCCGATATACGGAGTGACAAATCCTATTCTTGATCTATGCCAACTCAACAAACACCATCAGAGACACCTGTAGAGCATCTTTCTAATCACACAATTATGTTGTGACGTTTGATAGCACACAAGGTGTTCCTCGGTATTCAGGAGTTGCATAATCTCATATTCAGAGGAACATGTATAAGTCATGATGAAAGCAATAGCAATAAAACTAAACGATCATTATGCTAAGCTAAGGATGGGTCTTGTCCATCACATCATTCTCTAATGATGTGATCCCGTTCATCAAATGACAATACATGTCTATGGTTAGGAAACTTAACCATCTTTGACTAACGAGCTAGTCAACTAGAGGCATACTAGGGGCACTCTATTTGTCTATGTATTCACACATTTACTAAGTTTCCGGTTGATACAATTCTAGCACGAATAATAAGCATTTATCATGATATAAGGAGATATAAATAACAATTTTATTATTGCATCTAGGGCATATTTCCTTCACCTACAATAGACCTTACGTATGGAGGGTTTTGATGATTCCTGTAGGAAGCGGGTCGAATTCTTCATCCAAAAAGGCAGCGTTGGATCAAGGTAATTGATAAGACATGTCACTTTTCCAGATGCAAAAGGGCCTAAGACAAGGGGACCCGATATCTCCTATATTGTTCAACGTAGTGGCAGATATGTTGGCCATTCTTATTGGTAGGATCAAAGAGGACGATCAGGTGAGCGGGCATTACCAAGTTTCTATATCATGGACACTCTAGGGACAATATTGAGATCATGTTACATGCCTAGAGCATGTTACCAATGGATAGTAACGGTAGCATTCACCCCTCTCTGCACTATTAGATCAAGAATCAACGGATGGATTAATATGAATAGTACACATGCTATAGTATTTGTCTACAAGGACCAAAGAACAGTACATGCCAACAGTGCACTTCTATAATGTTTTCTGCTACAGTAGAAGATCTCTAGGTTCTTGGTTTCTGATCCAACGGCATGTTACCATGGTGACATGTCATGGGCATGTCACTGGACCCCCCGGGGGATCACTAGGATGCTTCCTGGGCCTCCAGGGCCTCCCGAAACACTGTGAAGAGATGCCCAACCTATGTGTCAGTTGGGCGTTACCATGTGCGAGTGATCTCTCTTGAGCTGTGTCACGTACATGTACTAAATTAGCGACACTTATTTTGGGGCAGAGAAAGTATGCGTTTACTGGTTTAGTTATTCTATATTCTTTCATCCCAAAGCATGTTTTGGCAAGCTCACTTGGTGTAGAAGTTTGTAATTTGCATGATACTTTAGAACATTACAAGTTGCTTTTATGTCTCATAGCTCCAACTGATAAATGCGACAACCCAGTTTTTTCCTCATTGTTGCAAACATGTGAGATCAGCTCAACCGATGAGCTAAATTCGAGAGAGTTTATGTTCAATGGTGCTTTGAACTAAGGACATGGACTAAGGGTAACTCCAACACATGACCCTATCTGGTTCAGCGTGTTTGTTTGGGTCGAGACAGACAAAAATCATGGCCCAACGCGATGACCTAAACAGTCGGGCGTCCATTTTTTGTCCCGCCGCGACCTATTTCAGGCCCAAATTTGGGCACGGTATGCATCCACGCGAACACAGATTGGGCTCACGCGACGCTCTCCGTATCCCCCTGGTTCGCCCATTGGTCCCTCGTGGGCTATTCTCCTCCCCCTCCATGCTCGACACCTCTCCGTCCCTAGCTGCCCTCACCGCCGCCACCCAATTTCTGGTCGCTTTGGCACCGCCCCAGGCCGCCGCCCGCAACCACACACTCCCCCACCTTACCGCGTCTAAGGCAATTATTATTGTCATTCATGGCCTCTTCTCGCCGTCGCCAGTCCACGAGGAAACCATGGACGTCGAAACCGCCCATCTCCTGCAGTACCACCAGCCTCACGCTCCACGGTCGCCTGCCGTCCTCGTCTCCACTTTGCCTTGCCTACTGCATGCCGCCTCGCACTCCGATGACTCTTCACCGTCCGCATCTCTGTCAAGACCGCAAGGTGTTCGAGGCTTTTCCCGCAAGATACAATGGATAGTCGGGATGAGTATTTTTTCAATAATTTCATTTGTTCATCAGACGATTCCTCGTCGGATGATGAGGGGCTTATGGTTGCGGCTTTGATCGACAATGATCACATTGCTAGGCAGTGGCCGAGGTTTAGGGATCAATCTCGGGTCATGCTCTAGCATTGAAAACCGCAATAGAGAGAGTGGCTAAAAAAGACATGAGACGTACGTCACTATGAGACGCACAAGACATGAGGTGAGTCATTTTTTCTCAGGCACATGCAACTAGAAACCTAGATGCACCACTGTGAGACACATAGGACACGAAGCGAGTCATTTTTCTATCGGATATAGGCGACTAGAAATGTAGTTGCGCCGCTGTGAGACGCACAGGACACAAGGCGAGTCATTTTTCTCTCGGGCACATGTGACAAGAAACCTAGCCACGCCGCCAGGAGAGTTCTTCCGCCGCCTTCCTCCTCCGATGGCTCCCCTCCGTTGACGAACACAGTTGTCGGTGTGACTGGGTCGCTCGATCTACGCGTGTGTGATGGCCCACAAGTATAGGGGATCTATAATAGTCCTTTTGATAAGTAAGAGTGTCGAACCCAACGAGGAGCAGAAGGAAATGATAAGTGGTTTTCAGCAAGGTATTCTCTGCAAGCATTGAAATTATCGGTAACAGATAGTTTTGTGATAAGATAATTCATAACGGGTAACAAGTAAATAAAGTAACTAAGGTGTAGCAAGGTGGCCCAATCCTTTTCGTAGCAAAGGACAAGCCTGGACGAACTCTTATATAAAGCAAAGCGCTCCCGAGGACACATGGTAATTATTGTCAAGTTAGTTTTCATCGTGCTCATATGATTCGCGTTCGTTACTTTGATAATTTGATATGTGGGTGGACCGGTGCTTGGGTGTTGCCCTTCCTTGGACAAGCCTCCCACTTATGATTAACCCCTCTCGCAAGCATCTGCAACTACGAAAGAAGAATTATGGTAAACCTAACCATATCATGAAACATATGGATCCAAATCAGCCCCTTGCGAAGCAACGCATAAACTAGGGTTTAAGCTTCTGTCACTCTAGCAACCCATCATCTACTTATTACTTCCCAATGCCTTCCCCTAGGCCCAAATAATGGTGAAGTCTCATGTAGTCTACGTTCACATAACACCACTAGAGGAGAGACAACATACATCTCATCAAAATATCGAACGAATACCAAATTCACATGATTACTTATAACATGACTTCTCCCATGTCCTCAGTAACAAATGTAACTACTCACAAAGCATATTCATAATCAAGATCAGAGGAGTATTAATTATCATTAAGGATCTGAAAATATAATCTTCCACCGGATAAACCAACTAGCATCAACTATAAGGAGTAACCAACACTACTAGCAACCCATAGGTACCAATCGGAGGTTTTGGGACCAAGATCGAATACAAGAGATGAAGTAGGGTTTGAGAGGAGATGGTGCTGGTGAAGATGTTGATGGATATTGACCCCCTCTCAATGAGAGGATCGATGGTGATGACGATGGAGATGATTTCCCCCTCCCCGGGGATGTTTCCCCGGCCGAACAGCTTCGTCGGAGCCCTAGATTGGTAATGCCCAGGTTCCGCCTTGAGACGGTGACGCTTCATCCCGAAAGCTTCCCTCTGATTTTTTCTAGGGCAAAACACACCATATAGCCAAAGATGGGCCCCAGAGGCCTGCTAGGGGACCCACAAGGTCGGGGGCGCGCCCTCCACCCTTGTGGCTGGCTGGTGGCCCCCCTCTGGTATTTTCTTCGCCAATATTTTTTATATATTCCAAAAATAAGCTCCGTGAAGTTTCAGGACTTTTGGAGTTGTGCAGAATAGGTCTCTAATATTTGCTCCTTTTCCAGTCCAGAATTCCAGCTGCTGGCATTCTCCCACTTCAGGTAAACCTTATAAAATAGGAGAGAATAGGCATAAGTATTGTGATATAATGTGTAATAACATCCCATAATGCAATAAATATCAATATAAAAGCATGATGCAAAATGGACGTATCAACTCCCCCAAGCTTAGACCTCGCTTGTCCTCAAGCGAAAGCTGACATTGATAAATATGTCCACATGTTTAGAGATAGAGGTGTCGATAAAATAAAATACGGACATGAGGGCATCATGATCATCTTTAGAATAGCAACATATATATTGCATATAATTCCTTATGTTAAAGTAGCAATTCGTTTACAAAGCAAAGTATGAATCAGAAACTTTATTGAAAACATACAAACTATGATCTCAGTCATTGAAGCAATTGCAATTTATCATAACATCGGATAGAGTTAATTAAAGATCTTTTCAGCAAGTCCACATACTCAAGTATCATATAATGTTTCACAATTGCTTACACTCATGCGATACTTATAGGTTCAAAGTTTCAATCGGACACAGAGAAAGATAGGGGCTTATAGTTTTGCCTCCAACCTTTTACCTCAAGGGTAATGTCAACAATAATACTTTATGAAAACTTACATCCAAGTGTATATATATTATTTTGTTTCACGTAACAGAATATTATTCTGTTTCGCAACTTGAACTGACAGTTTCAGGTGGCTGTACTGATGAAAATTGAGGCGTCGAACTTGTCCTCCTCGATTTTTTTTGTCAGAACAGGGCGTGTAATATATAATTGGAAAGCTCTTGACATCAAGATTACAATAATATAGAACTTTTTTTGCAAAATCATCATGGTTTAAGAGTAGTTTTAAAAAAACCATTTTGTTCAAATCCGTTTTGAAAAATATATATCCGGATCTCTCCAACACATAGAGCTTGCCAAAGGAAAAAGTGTAAAAAGGAAAGGTGATGATCACCATGACTCTTGTATAAGGGTGTAACGCCCTGAGACCGATGTGCCAGGTGTCCTCCAGTTATTCGCTATTGTGCCTTGTCATTGCTTGCGTGTCATGCATTGCATATCATGTCATCATGTGCATTTCATTTGCATACATGTTCGTCTCATGCATCCGAGCCTTTTCCCCGTTGTCTGTTTTGCATTCCGGCGCTCCGTTCTCCTCCGGTGGTCATTTCTACCTTCTTCTCGTGTGTGGGGATTAAACATTTCCGGATTGGACCGAGACTTGCCAAGCGGCCTTGGTGTACTACCGGTAGACCGGCTGTCAAGTTTTGTACCATTTGGACTTCGTTTGATACTCCAACGGTTAACCGAGGGACCGAAAAGGCCTCGTGTGTGTTGCAGCCCAACACCCCTCCAAAGTGGCCCAAAACCTACCTAAACCTTCTCCATCATCTCGGTCATTCGGTCATGATCGCGTGGCAGAAAACCGCACCCCATTTGGACTCTCCTAGCTCCCTCTACCTATAAATATGTGATCCACTCCGAAATATTCGCGGTACAAACCCTAACCTTCGTCCTCCTTGCGCCGCCGGACACGTCCGTCCGGCGGCCGGACATGTCCACCCCGCCCGGCCACCTCACTCCGACCAATGGGGAGCCGCCACATCACCGCCGCCACCGCCCTCACCCAATCGGACGCCGCCACCTCGCCCGCGCCTCTCTCTCCTCCGTCGCGGCCCGTGGGGCCCGAGTCAGGCCCGCCCGGGCCCAGAGGCGCCCGCCGCCGCTCTTGCGCGCCCAGGCCGTGCCGGACCTCATCGCCGGGCCACGCCTGACGCCGCTGCTCGCCGCTGTATGCCTCGCCGCCGCCGCCATGCTTGCCGGCGTCCTACCCCGCCGCCTCGGTCGCCGGACCACCCCGCGCCACGTCGCCTCGCCTCGCCTCGCCGGCCCCTCGCGCCTCGACGGAGCGCGCGCCACCGCCGCCCTTGCCGCGGATCCGGTCGGGCCGGACCGGATCCGGCCGTCCCCGAGCGCCCCGGCCATCCTCCGGCGCCGTCCCGCCGCCCCATCGCCGGAGAGGCCACCGGCATCGTCGTTGACCTCGGAACCCTAGATCTAGATGTGGAGGTGATATTTCCACCAAGTCCCAAATTTCCTGATTTAGATGCTTTTTTTCATCATCCCATAACTCATCATCCGTAACTCCGATTTGAGCATATAGCATATCAAAATGTTCGCCTCAGAGAGTACATCATTTCATCTCATTGCATCATTTTTATTTGAGTTCATCTTGATGCCCGAAATACTGTTAGAAGAGTGCTACTTGAGATAATTGTCAGATTTGTTGCTCCATTCAGATATTTGTCATTTTTGCCATGATTATTGTGTGCATGATATGCCCATGAGCTCTACATATGTTTTGTTAAGGGTTTTGCCGTCTTTCCAGAGGTGCAACCCGTGTATTTTTGTGATGTGTGTGGTGAATAGCACAAGCTTGCAAAGTGAGGCACTTGGTAATGCTGATTTCAGGGACTTAGCATTTCCACTAAGTCCTTGAGCTGTCTATCTCATATGGCCATATGTTCATGTTGTTTCCTAGTGATCCGTGCCTCTTTTAAGGATGATCAGTAAGGATGTTTTGTTA
The DNA here is from genome assembly GCF_018294505.1 of Triticum aestivum. NCBI lineage: Eukaryota > Viridiplantae > Streptophyta > Magnoliopsida > Poales > Poaceae > Triticum > Triticum aestivum. The sequence continues at coordinate 492,190,183 of NC_057812.1, read as the reverse complement.
ATCTTGTAGTGGTCTATCCATCCATGTCTTTGTTTGTAATTATGGAGCACCCTAGCTTGAGTCAATCAAGCTCTACTTTTGTCATTTCGTGAATCTGGGCAGATTGTCTACTTGTTAGCGATTTTGCCGATGATGTTGTAGTTGATCCGTGCATGCTATGCTATCGTTCTTGCCATGTCTAGCTTGCATTTTGTGTATTCTTGATGGGTGTATGATTATATTGTCATGACTTGCTCCGTAGTGAGTGCATCGAGCTCGTAAACATGCCTACTTGATATCTGTTTTCAGCATGCTCCAGTTTTCACTAAGTCTGAGAACTAATTATGTTTTTGCTATGTTCACATGCTTGCAATTGTGTTTTCTGATCCCTTTTGACTCAAGGTCACTAAGGGACTTTTGTTAAGCTCTTTGAGTAGCTCCATGCCATGCTTTACTTTGCCATGTTCAGGTCCTGTAGCATATAGTTTTCATGCTCCGAAGAGTGCTACCTGATCTGAGATTCCAGACAAGTGTTAATTTCACTGAGTCTGAAATTTGTTTACCATATGCATTTTTGCCATGCTTGTTTGAACCTGTTAATGGATGAATTGGCCGTAACTCCGTGCTAGACTTTTGTTAAGCATCATGAATGCATCCCTGCCATGTATTTTTTTGTCATGTTTGGGTGTTGTAGCTTGTTCATCTCTTTGCATTTAGATGGCTACTTGCTGTAAATCGCAGACCGGTGTCATATTTGAATTGCTTGCCATTTCCAAACCGCAACTCCGATTCTGGCGTTCTTTATATCGTTTTCAAGCGATTTCATCTCATCTTTCTAGTGGCACACTTGGTTTTCCAAGTTGAGGCCAGGTTCATGCATTCCTCGTCACATCTTGCATATGCATCCCGCATCGCATCCCGCATAGCATATCATCTTTGCACCATATTGTTTGAGCTTTGCACGTGGTTGATTGTGTTCCGTTTGCTTGTTTGTCTTTTTTGGGTAGAGCCAGGAGATGAGTTCGCTAACGAGGAGCCCGTTGAGTTTGCTTTCGAGGATCCAGTCAACTCTGACAACTTTGCAGGCAAGATGATCATACCCTCGAAATCACTACTATCTTTGCTTTGCTAGATGCTCGCTATTTTGCTATGCCTATGCTACGATGCCTACCACTTGCTTTCAAGCCTCCCAAATTGCCATGTCAAACCTCTAACCCACCATGTCCTAGCAAACTGTTGATTGGCTATGTTACCGCTTTGCTCAGCCCCTCTTATAGCGTTGTTAGTTGCAGGTGAAGATTGAAGTTTGTTCCTTGTTGGAACATGGATATGTTGTTCCTTGTTGGAACATGTTTATTTGTTGGGATATCACAATATATCTTATTTTAATTAATGCATCTATATACTTGGTAAAGGGTGGAAGGCTCGGCCTTATGCCTGGTGTTTTGTTCCACTCTTGCCGCCCTAGTTTCCGTCATATCGGTGTTATGTTCCCGGATTTTGCGTTCCTTATGCGGTTGGGCTATTATGGGAACCCCTTGACAGTTCGCCTTGAGTAAAACTCCTCCAGCAATGCCCAACATTGATTTTACCATTTTCCACCTAGCCTTTTCTTTTCCCTTGGGAGTCGCGCTCCTGAGGGTCATCATTATTTTAACCCCCGGGGCCAGTGCTCCTCTGAGTGTTGGTCCAACCTGTCAGCTGCCGGTGACCACCAGGGGCAACTCTGGGCTGGCCTACCCGTACCTAGGACAATCTGAGTGTGCCCTGAGAAAGAGATATGTGCAGCTCCTATCGGGATTTGTCGGCACATTCGTGCGGTGTTGTGGGTTTAGTTTTACCCTGTCGAAATGCCTTGTAGAACTGGGATACCGAGTCTGATCGGAATGTCTCGGGAGGAGGTCTACTCATTAGTTGACCGTGAGAGCTTGTGATGGGCTAAGTTGGGACACCCCTGCAGGGATTTGAACTTTCGAAAGCCGTGCCCGCAGTTATGGGCAGATGGGAATTTGTTAATGTCCGGTTGTAGAAAACCTGAAGTTGACCTTAATTAAAATACATCAACCGCGTGTGTTACTGTGATGGTCTCTTTCCGGCGGAGTCCGGGAAGTGAACACGGTGTTGGAGTTATGCTTGACGTAGGTTGTTCTAGGATCACTTCTTGATCATAGTTTATCGATCGTGCCTTGCCTTCTCTTCTCGCTCTCTTTTACGTATGTTAGCCACCATATATGCTAGTCGCTTGCTGCAGCTCCACCTCATACCTTTTACCTTACCCATAAGCTTAAATAGTCTTGATCGCGAGGGTGCGAGATTGCTGAGTCCCTGTGGCTCACAGATACTTCCAAAACCAGTTTGCAGGTGCCGATGTTACAGAGCAGGTGACGCAACCAAGCTCAAGGAGGAGCTCTATGAAGATCTTGTCCTTTGTGATGTTTCGTTCTAGTTGATCAGTAGTGGAGCCCAGTTGGTGTCGATCAGGGACCTTTGTCGCTTTTGGGGTTCTTCTTTTATTTTGGTTCCGTAGTCGGACCATGAGTGTATTTGGATGATGTAATGTTTTATTCATGTAATTGTGTGAAGTGGCGATTGTAAGCCAACTATGTATCTTTTTCCCCTATTGTATTACTTGGGTTGTGTGAAGATTACCTCACTTGCGACATTGCTTTCAATGCGGTTATGCCTCTAAGTCGTGCTTCAACACGTGGGAGATATAGCCGCATCGAGGGCGTTACAAGTTGGTAATCAGAGCCCTCCCCGACCTTAGGAGCCCCATTGCTTGATCGTTATTAGCGGCCGAGTTGTGTCTAGAGAAATGTTTTGAGTCTTTTAGGAATTATATATCGGAGAGTTTAGGAATTCTTTTTACTTCCCACTCTCCTCATCGCTCTGGTAAGGCATCCTGACGTAGAGTTTTGACTCTTCTCTTCTCAAATTTCACTAAAAAAAATTTAGGATCACGCGGGTATCTTGGAATCATTCCGATGGTTTTATGACGAGAACATTGTCTTGGTGCCTCCTATCAGGGGTTTTGTGGAAGTCTCCCGGGGAGTTGAGCTCTGAGGTGTTGTCGTCATAATTTTATCGTTGTAGTTTTGGAATACCTGAGTTTAGTACGCCGACATCGAAAATCTCTTTTATGCAGTTCGTTGGTGAGATAACCTCGACGCCACCCAGTACTGGGGCGGGAGTTCGGGAGTATCGCCATAACTTGTATAACATATGCTTTTCGAAGGTTGAGGTAGATGATTTCCGAAGGTTTCTTGGTTATGTGTTGAAGGATGGATACAGCTGGATGTAGGATTGGCTAGATTTGGGTGAGATATTATGCTTCCCCTGTATCCCCGACACCTGATTGCATAACCTGAAAATTTTGTGAGTTTATAAGTGGGAATTCAAGTAGATCTTAGGATATCTTTCCGACAGATGTATGATTTGAAATTGGGGTTCGATGTCTAGTGGTCCGCCTATTCACGGTCAGTTTTACAGTGCTCTCGTTGTGTCTTAAAGAGTCCTTGGCTATGTCGACTCGGGGACGCTTCATATGTCATGTGCACTGCCTTGTACATTATGGTGCTGTACGATCGAGCCCGTGTAGGCCCCACCACGAAAACTTCGGACAAAATCTCTATCATATGTTTGTTCTGGCTTATTCTGCAAGCCAACCCTTTGTTTTTGTGTTGAGTTGTGGTATTCGAGTTGCTTCAATGTCAAGTGTTGATTCCATACCTTCCCCAAATGGTGTTCTCATATTCCTATGTGAATACTAGTCCTTCTCGATCATCAAGTTTGTCATGTCAATTCTTTTCAACCGGTGTGCTTCTCTTCTAGTGGATCCGAACATTTCAACATCCGCAAGATCCAATCTCAGCTTTCTCAACGGTGTTTGTTTCATCCGTCTCCAAGTTGCCTTTGTTTTTCCCTCCCACCCACCCTTTTTTCTTCAAGGATTCAGATTTCTTATTCAACTATCATGTTATTGATGGGAAGTCTCTCCATTCTTTTCCGTCAATCTTCTTATCCGGTGATGCTCATGAAGATACTAACGGAGCTTCAAGTTCGTCAACCTTCACTCATTTTTCTTCTCCGATGGTTTAAATTCAAGCGTTATTGATCATATCTTTCTCCTTGTTTCAATGCCTTCTCATACCGGTGCACCTCATAATAATTCACTTCTCACTATTTATCTATTCCGGCGTGTTCAAGCTTTCTCAAAAGGCTCGTCTTGTCATTCAAGGTCCATTTAACCTATTTCAAGGTTGTTATCTCATTCTAGCCATTTAATTCAAACGGTGCATTCTCTCTTTTAAATTGTTCTATGGTGTATCTTTTGAGTGGGCCCATAACCCACAGGTCTTTTCCGAGTATCTTACGTGACTCTTCTTCTTTTCCCGGCGTTACTCTCAAATTCTTTTCCAAGTTTGACGTACGAATGAGTTATCATCAGTCAAATGTCTTTCTCCTAGATCTTCCAAATTCTTTTCATCATTGGCTCAACCTCTTTGTTTTGATTCTTCCGGAGTGTCTAAACAATTCATGGTGGTGTTTCTCATCGTCATTCTCTGCGTTTGAAGACCGAATAAGAATTTTACCTCCATATCTTATCCGTTCTCTCAGAGATTTGTGGTTCTAGTTCGAGGCCATCCTCTCTTAATTGTTTTGATTGTGTAAATTATTTTCACCTATCCGGAGCAATTCAAGAGTCTTCTCAGTTTGTTATCCGGAGATCCATATAAATCATTACAAGGTTTCACATTGTGTTTCCAACTTCTCTTTCTTTTCGTTATCCTTTTGTTTACCGGAGTACTTCATCAAGGTGCTACATGATGGTTCATCAAGGAAATAATTCCTTTCTTCAAGTGTTCATTGAGATTCTTTTCAAAGGAGCTCAAGTATGCTTTATCTTGCATTTTAAACTGCAATTCTTTCAACCGTATCATTCGAGGTGGTGTTATGTCATTCTTGATAATTTGAGTTTTGGTTTCATGATTCAAATGTTGTTAAGAATGAGATATTTTAAATCCATCAACCTCTTCATCGGAGGTATCTTGGGTTATTTTTAACCTAAAGCCTACCCTAAGGATTGTTGCTAATTATGGTGCTTATAAAGGACCCAAGTTCTTCTTTATCCTCCCGGTGAAATAGTTTCTCCTCTCTTTGTTCTTATTCAATCTTGTTCCCGTTAGTGGCGAGTTGTCACCTCATAATTTTGAGATGTCTTCTATAAGTCCATATCAAGCTTTTCCTTTCATTGTTGGTTTTCCAACAACTCCGCTCGACCCTTCTCCTAAAGATGCCTTTTCAAGCTCTTTTGTGGTAGATGTTGGCATTTTCTTCTCCATTCTCCTATTTCAATTATCTATCTTCTATTTCTTTCGTTCCGGAAGCTTGGTGATGTTGCTCTTCTCAACCCATCATCCCATTCGTCAAAGGTTAGGTTCTTTTCATGATTATCCATTTAACCGGAGTGTTGTGCCCTCTTTTCAAGTTCTATCACCTTATCAAGTTCTCATTCAATTCCTTTCTTTTAATCGGAGTGCTGCCCGAAGTTGTTCTTCCTCGTTCCTCTTTTCTAATGGAGTGTTTTCAACCTCGTTCATCTTTGTTGTATTCTTTCTTTCAATTTGTTCAACCTCTCAAGGTTCTTTGGTTTCATTCGTTTGTCAAAGAAGCAACTTAGTTTCACCTCTTCTTTTTCTCTTCCGTTGTCCCTCCGGTGCCATTCTAGATCTCGGGACGAGATCCTCTCGTAGTGGTGGAGTGTTGTAACGCCCCGAGACCGATGTGCCAGGTGTCCTCCAGTTATTCGCTATTGTGCCTTGTCATTGCTCGCGTGTCATGCATTGCATATCATGTCATCATGTGCATTTCATTTGCATACATGTTCGTCTCATGCACCCGAGCCTTTTCCCCGTTGTCCGTTTTGCATTCCGGCGCTCCGTTCTCCTCCGGTGGTCATTTCTACCTTCTTCTCATGTGTGGGGATTAAACATTTCCGTATTGGACCGAGACTTGCCAAGCGGCCTTGGTGTACTACCGGTAGACCGCCTGTCAAGTTTCGTACCATTTGGACTTCGTTTGATACTCCAACGGTTAACCGAGGGACCGAAAAGGCCTCGTGTGTGTTGCAGCCCAACACCCCTCCAAAGTGGCCCAAACCCCACCTAAACCTTCTCCATCATCTTGGTCGTTCGATCACGATCGCGTGGCCGAAAACCGCACCCCATTTGGACTCTCCTAGCTCCCTCTACCTATAAATATGTGATCCCCTCCGAAATATTCGCGGTACAAACCCTAACCTTCGTCCTCCTTGCGACGCCGGACACGTCCGCCCGGTGGCCGGACATGTCCACCCTGCCCGGCCACCTCACTCCGACCAATGGGGAGCCGCCACGTCACCGCCGCCACCGCCACCTCGCCCGTGCCTCTCTCTCTCCTCTGTCGCGGCCCGTGGAGCCCGAGTCAGGCCCGCCCGGGCCCGGAGGCGCCCGCTGCCGCTCTTGCGCGCCCAGGCCGCGCCGGTCCTCATCGCCGGGCCGCGCCCGACGCCGCTGCTCGTCGTTGTATGCCTCACCGCCGCCGCCATGCTCGCTGGCGTCCTGACCCGCCGCCTCGGTCGCCGGACCACCCCGCGCCACGTCGCCTCGCCTCGCCTCACCGGCCCCGCGCGCCTCGCCGGAGCGCGCGCCACCGCCGCCCTTGCCGCGGATCCGGTCAGGCCGGACCGGATCCGGCCGTCCCCGAGCGCCCGGCCATCCTCCGGCGCCGTCCCGCCGCCCCATCGCCGGAGAGGCCACCGGCATCATCGTCGACCTCGGAACCCTAGATCTAGATCTGGAGGTGATATTTCCACCAAGTCCCAAATTTCCTGATTCAGATGCTCCTGTTCATCATGCCATAACTCACCATCCGTAACTCTGATTTGAGCATATAGCATATCAAAATGTTCGTCTCAGAGAGTACATCATTTCATCTCATTGCATCATTTTCATTTGAGTTCATCTTGATGCCCGAAATGCTGTTAGAAGAGTGCTACTTGAGATAATTGTCAGATCTGTTGCTCCATTTAGATATTTGTCATTTTTGCCATGATTATTGTGTGCATGATATGCCCATGAGCTCTACATATGTTTTGTTAAGGGTTTTGCCATCTTTCCAGAGGTGCAACCCATGTATTTTTGTGATGTGTGTGGTGACTAGCACAAGCTTGCAAAGTGAGGCACTTGGTAATGCTGATTTCAGGGACTTAGCATTTCCACTAAGTCCTTGAGCTGTCTATCTCATATGGCCATATGTTCATGTTGTTTCCTAGTGATCCGTGCCTCTTTTGAGGATGATCAGTAAGTATGTTTTGTTAATCTTGTAGTGGTCTATCCATCCATGTCTTTGTTGTAATTATGGAGCACCCTAGCTTGAGTCAATCGAGCTCTACTTTTGTCATTTCGTGAATCTGGGCAGATTGTCTACTTGTTAGCGATTTTGCCGATGATGTTGTAGTTGATCCGTGCATGCTATGCTATTGTTCTTGCCATGTATAGCTTGCATTTTGTGTATTCTTGATGGGTGTATGCTTATATTGTCATGACTTGCTCCGTAGTGAGTGCATCAAGCTCGTAAACATGCCTACTTGATATCTGTTTTCAGCATGCTCCAGTTTTCACTAAGTCTGAGAACTGATTATGTTTTTGCTATGTTCACATGCTTGCAATTGTGTTTTCTGATCCCTTTTGACTCAAGGTCACTAAGGGACTTTTGTTAATCGCTTTGAGTAGCTCCATGCCATGCTTTACTTTGGCATGTTCAGGTCCTGTAGCATATAGTTTTCATGCTCCGAAGAGTGCTACCTGATCTGAGATTCCAGACAAGTGTTAATTTCACTAAGTCTGAAATCTGTTTACCATATGCATTTTTGCCATGCTTGTTTGAACCTGTTAATGGAAGAATTGGCCATAGCTCAGTGCTAGACTTTTGTTAAGCATCATGAATCCATCCCTGCTATGTATTTTGTTGTCATGTTTGGGTGCTGTAGCTTGTTCATCTCTTTGCATTTAGATGGCTACTTGCTGTAAATCGCAGACCAGTGTCATATTTGAATTGCTTGCCATTTCCAAACCGTAACTCCGATTCTGGCGTTCTTTATATCGTTTTCAAGCGATTTCATCTCATCTTTCCAGTGGCACACTTGGTTTTCCAAGTTGAGGCCAGGTTCATGCATTCCTCGTCACATCTTGCATATGCATCCCGCATCGCATCCCGCATAGCATATCATCTTTGCATCATATTGTTTGAGCTTTGCACGTGGTTGATTGTGTTCCGTTTGCTTGTTTGTCTTTTTTGGGTAGAGCCGGGAGATGAGTTCGCTAACGAGGAGCCCGTTGAGTTTGCTTTCGAGGATCCAGTCAACTCTGACAACTTTGCAGGCAAGATGATCATACCCTCGAAATCACTACTATCTTTGCTTTGCTAGATGCTCGCTATTTTGCTATGCCTATGCTACGATGCCTACCACTTGCTTTCAAGCCTCCCAAATTGCCATGTCAAACCTCTAACCCACCATGTCCTAGCAAACTGTTGATTGGCTATGTTACCGCTTTGCTCAGCCCCTCTTATAGCGTTGTTAGTTGCAGGTGAAGATTGAAGTTTGTTCCTTGTTGGAACATGGAGATGTTGTTCCTTGTTGGAACATGTTTACTTGTTGGGATATCACAATATATCTTATTTTAATTAATGCATCTATATACTTGGTAAAGGGTGGAAGGCTCGGCCTTATGCCTGGTGTTTTGTTCCACTCTTGCCGCCCTAGTTTCCGTCATATCGGTGTTATGTTCCCGGATTTTGCGTTCCTTACGCGGTTGGGCTATTATGGGAACCCCTTGACAGTTCGCCTTGAGTAAAACTCCTCCAGCAATGCCCAACATTGATTTTACCATTTTCCACCTAGCCTTTTCTTTTCCCTTGGGAGTCGCGCTCCTGAGGGTCATCATTATTTTAACCCCCCGGGCCAGTGCTCCTCTGAGTGTTGGTCCAACCTGTCAGCTGCCGGTGACCACCAGGGGCAACTCTGGGCTGGCCTACCCGTACCTAGGACAATCTGAGTGTGCCCTGAGAAAGAGATATGTGCAGCTCCTATCGGGATTTGTCGGCACATTCGGGCGGTGTTGTGGGTTTAGTTTTACCCTGTCGAAATGCCTTGTAGAACCGGGATACCGAGTCTGATCGGAATGTCTCGGGAGGAGGTCTACTCCTTCGTTGACCGTGAGAGCTTGTGATGGGCTAAGTTGGGACACCCCTGCAGGGATTTGAACTTTCAAAAGCCGTGCCCGCGGTTATGGGCAGATGGGAATTTGTTAATGTCCGGTTGTAGAAAACCTGAAGTTGACCTTAATTAAAATACATCAACCGCGTGTGTTACCGTGATGGTCTCTTTCCGGCGGAGTCCGGGAAGTGAACACGGTGTTGGAGTTATGCTTGACGTAGGTTGTTATAGGATCACTTCTTGATCATAGTTTATCGATCGTGCCTTGCCTTCTCTTCTCGCTCTCTTTTACGTATGTTAGCCACCATATATGCTAGTCGCTTGCTGCAGCTCCACCTCATACCTTTTACCTTACCCATAAGCTTAAATAGTCTTGATCGCGAGGGTGCGAGATTGCTGAGTCCCTGTGGCTCACAGATACTTCCAAAACCAGTTTGCAGGTGCCGATGTTACAGAGCAGGTGACGCAACCAAGCTCAAGGAGGAGCTCGATGAAGATCTTGTCCTTTGTGATGTTTCGTTCTAGTTGATCAGTAGTGGATCCCAGTTGGGGTCGATCGGGGACCTTTGTCGATTTTGGGGTTCTTCTTTTATTTTGGTTCCGTAGTCGGACCATGAGTGTATTTGGATGATGTAATGTTTTATTCATGTAATTGTGTGAAGTGGCGATTGTAAGCCAACTATGTATCTTTTTCCCCTATTGTATTACTTGGGTTGTGTGAAGATTACCTCACTTGCGACATTGCTTTCAATGCGGTTATGCCTCTAAGTCGTGCTTCGACACGTGGGAGATATAGCCGCATCGAGGGCGTTACAAAGGGTAGGAGATAAAAGTAAAAGATAGGACCTTCGCAGAAGAAAGCAGAGGTTGTCATGCACTTTTATGGTTGGATGCACAAAATCCTAATGTGAAAGAACGTCACTTTATATTGCCGCTTGTGATAAAAACCTTTATTGTGCAGTCCGTCGCTTTATTGCTGATCCGGCTTGAAGCTACGTTGATATTTCCCCAAAGAGGAAGGGATGATGCAGCACATCAGCGGTAGGTATTTCCCTCAGATATGAAACCAAGGTTATCGAACCAGTAGTAGGACCAAGCAACACAACATAAACAGACCATGCACGTAAATAACAAATACTCGCAACCCAATGTGTAAAAGGGGTTGTCAATCCCTTTCGGGTAGCGGCGACCCAAGATAGGCAAACATGCATGAAATAAATTGTAGTAGATTGATATATCGAATGCCAAATAAAATAAATAAGAATAAAACGCAGCAAAATATTTTTGTATTTTTGGTTTAATATATCTGAAGATAAAAGGCAAATAAAATAGATCACAAAGGCAAATAATATGAGAAAGAGACCTGGGGGACGTAGGTTTCACTAGTGGCTTCTCTCGAGAAAAATAGCAAACAGTGGGGTAAACAAATTACTGTTGGGCAGTTGATAGAACTTCAAATAATCATGACGATATCCATAAAATGATCATTACATTTGCATCACGTCCAAGATTAGTAGACCGACTCCTGCCTGCATCTACTACTATTACTCCACACATCAATCGCTATCCAGCATGCATCTAGTGTATTAAGTTCACGGGGAAACAGAGTAATGCAATAAGAATGAAGACATGATGTAGACAAGATCTATCTATGTAGAGATAGACCCCATCGTTTTATCCTTAGTAGCAACGATACATACGTGTCGGTTCCCCTTCTGTCACTAGGATCAAGCACCGTAAGATCAAACTCGCTACAAAGCACCTCTTCCCATTGCAAGATAAATAGACCAAGTTGGCCAAACAAAATCCAAATATCGAAGAATAAATATGAGGCTATAAGCAATCATGCATATAAGAGATCAAAGAAACTCAAATAACTTTCATGGATAAAAAGAGATAGATCTGATCATAAACTCAAAGTTCATCGGATCCCAACAAACACACCGCAAAAGAGTTACATCATATGGATCTCCACGAGACCATTGTTTTAAGAATCAAACGAGAGAGAGAAAGCCATATAGCTACTAACTATGGACCCGAAGGTCTACAAAGAACTACTCACGCATCATCGGAGAGGCACCAATGGAAGTGGTGAACCCCTTCGTGATGGTGTCTAGATTGGATCTAGTGGTTCTAGACTCTGTGGCGGCTGGAATTGATTTTCGTTGACTCCCCTAGGGTTTCTAGAATATTGGGGTATTTATAGAGAAAAGAGGCGGTCCGGGGGGCACCTGAGGTGGGCACAACCCACCAGGGCATGCCTGGGCCTCCTGGCATGCCCTGGTGGGTTGTGGTCCCCTCGGAGCACCTTCTAGGCGCTGGCTTGGCCCGTTGGGTATCTTCTGGTCCATAATAAATCTCCGTAAAGTTTCATTGTATTTGGACTCCATTTGGTATTGATTTCGTGCGATGTAGAAAAACATGCAGAGAACAACAACTGGCACTTGGCACTATGTCGATAGGTTAGTACCAAAAAATGATATAAAACGACTATAAAATGATTATAAAACATCCAAGATTGATAATATAACAACATGGAACAATAAAAAATTATAGATACGTTGGAGACGTATCAGCATCCCCAAGCTTAACTCCTGCTCGTCCTCGAGTAGGTGAGTGATAAAAATAGAATTTTTGATGTGGAATGCTGCCTAACATGTCATATCATATTCTTTTCTTTATAGCATAGACATTTGGACTTTTATATTGTTCAAAGCTCTCAAGCATATCAATAAGCAACCATGTCTTTCAAAATATCAACGCTAAAACAAGCTATCCCTAGCCCATTATTCTCAATCATTGATCCATTCATGAAACACACTCGCATATTAACTACACCCAATACTCAAGTACGGTCATAGTGCCTCCTAGTTGGTTCTTTATAAGAGAAGATGGAGACTCAAATTCAAAAATGAAAATTGCATAAAGTAAAAGAAAGGCTCTTCGCAGAGGGAAGTAGGGATTTGTAGAGGTGCCAGAGCTCAAAGCGAAAAACTTCGAGGTAAAAACATTTTGGGAGGTGTGCCTTTCCCACCAACGAAAACGACTTAGAGTTCCCAACACTTTCCATGCTAGATATATCACAGGCGGTTCCCAAATAGAAATTAAAGTTTATTCCTTTTTCCACCATACTTTTGTTTTCCATGGCTAACCGTATCCACGGGTGACTTCCATACCAACACTTTCCAAGGAATTTATTATTTGACAACATAAAGTAAATTCATTTTTCATTTCAGGACTAGGCATCCCTAATACCTTTGCCTTACTCTCGTGCAATGGCAAGTGAATAAACACTCATCGTGCGAATAACACATCTAGCATGGAAAGTATTAGCCACCCCTCACCGCCTTGTTAGCGGTACGAGCACACAAAAGAAAAATTTATTTTGAATATTAGAGATGGCACATACAAATTTGCTTAGAACGGTAAAAGAATACCGCATATAGGTAGGTGTAGTGGACTCATGTGGCAAAACTGGTTTAAAGGTTTTTGGATGCACAAGTAGTGATCATACTTAGTGCAAAATGAAGACTAGCAAAAGATTGAGAAGCGACCAACCAAGAAACGAATAATCTCATAAGCAAGCATTAAGCATAATTAACACCGAATAATGCACCACAAGTAGGACATAATTTCATTGCATGACTATTGACTTTCGTACTTGCATAGGGAATCACAAACCTTAACAGCAATATTCTTACTAAAGCATAATTACTCATCAAGACGACTCACATATCACATCATCATATCTCAAAACTATTACTAAGAAACAAGTTTATTTTGTCCAATGATCTTCATGCAAGTTTTTATTATATCATTCTTGGATATCTATCACTTTGGGACTAATTTTCATGTGTTGCTTTTGATAAGCTCAAACAAATATAAGTGAAGATCATGAGCATAATATTTCTTCTCTCGAATTAATTTAAGTGAAGCAAGAGAGAATTTCTTGAAAATTTTACTAACTCTCAAATAAATCTAAGTGAAGCAAGAGAGCATTTCTTCAAAAATACTAAAGCACGCCGTGCTCAAAAAGATATAAGTGAAGCACTAGAGCAAATCCATAGCTCATAAAAATTTAAGTGAAGCATAGAGAGGAATTCTAAAAAGTCATGGCATAATTTTGGCTCTCTCAAATAGGTGTGTCCAGCAAGGGATCAAGACTTAAAACACAAAATAAAACAATAAAAGACTCATATCATACAAGACGCTCCAAGAAAAACACATAGTATGTGACGAATAAAAATATAGCTTCGAGTAAAATACCGATGGTCGTTAGAAGAAATAGGGGATGCCACTCGGGGGCATCCCCAAGCTTAGTTGCTTGCTCTCTTTTGGATAATAGCTTGGCATGTCGGGGCATCCCCAAGATTAGTTTCTTCTTACTCCTTATTCCTTCATCCATCGTAAGATAACCCAAAACTTGAAAACTTCAATCACACAAAACTCAACAAAAGCCTTCGTGAGATCCGTTAGTATAAGAAAACATATCACTACTATAAGTACTATAGCAAAGCAATTCATATTTTGTTCTTGCATTATATATACTATATTCCAACTTTTCTATGGCAAAAACTCATGAAATAAAACCATAGAGCCATCAAAACAAGCACACAACGCAAAGAAAACAGAATCTGTCAAAAAACAGAACAGTCTGTAGCAATATGGATATTTCGAATACTTATGTAACTCCAAAAACTTTGAAAAATTATTACGACCTGGGAAATTTGTATATTAATCTACTGCAAAAGGAATTTTTATTTTATCGTTCTCTGGTTAAAAATGAAAATTATTTTTGTGAGTGCATAAGTTTCTGTTTTTCAGCAAGATCAAACAACTATCACCCAAGAAGATCCTAAAGGCTTTACTTGGCACAAACACTAATTAAAACACAAAAAACACAATCATAACAGTAGCATAATTGTGCTAACACTCAAGAACAGAAAGCAAAAGGCAAAAATAAATTTTATTCATTGGGTTGTCTCCCAACAAGCGCTATAGTTTTACGCCCTTAGCTAGGCATAAAGCAAGGATCTTAGTTTTGCCATCTTTGTTTCGAGATCCATAAGATGCCCTCATGATTGATTCATATGGTGGCCTAATTCTTGTTCTAGGGAAGTGTTCCGTACCCTTCCTCAAAGGAAATTGGAACTTAATATTGCCTTCTTTCATATCAATCACGACACCGATAGTGCGTAAAAATGGTCTACCAAGAATAATTGGACAAGACGGATTGCAATCAATATCAAGAACAATAAAATCTATGGGAACATAATTCCTATTTGCAAGAATAAGAACATAATTAATTCTTCCCGTAGGCTTTTAATAGTAGAATCCGCCAAGTGCAAATTTAAAGAGCATTCTTTAATATCGATAAGACCAAGCACATCACATAAAGATTTCGGAATTGTAGAAACACTAGCACCCAAGTCACACAAAGCAAAACACACATAACTTTTAATATTGACTTTGATAGTAGGTTCCCATTCATCATGCAATTTTCTAGGAATTGAAACTTCTCATTCCAACTTTTCTTCTAAAGCTATCATCATAGCATCACACAATATGTTTAGTAAAAGCTTTATTTTGTTCATAAGCATGGGGTGAATTTATCATGGATTGCAACGAAGAAATACAATCAATCAAAGAGCAACTATCATAATTGAAGTCTTTGTAATCCAAAAGAGTGGGCACATCACTAGTTAAAAGTTTTGACCTCTTCAAACCCACTTTTATCAATTTTCTCAACAAGATTTTCACCCTCCAAATTATAGGGATGCCTTCTAACTAAAGTTGAATCTTCTCCAGTCCCTTTTTCATCAATCTTAATTTTACTAAACAAGGAATCAATAAAAGAAACACCAATCATTTTAAGCTCTTCATCACTTTTGCGAAAGTAATCACTAGAAAATGCCTTTTCTGAAAATTCTCTTTTAGCTCTAAGTATAGCTGTTCTTTTTTTATTTTCATCCATAGAAACATAGAGAGCTTTAATAGATTCCTAAAATTTAGGAACAAAAAATTTCATTTTGATATTTTCTACATCATGAGCAATTCTATCAACACTTCTAGACAAATCATCAATCTTATTCAACTTTTCTTCTATGGTAGTGTTGAAAAGTTTTTGCGTGTTGATAAATTCTTTAATATTATTCTCAAGATCAGAGGTGTTACTATTATTATTATAAGAAGGATTTCCATAGGAATTACCATAATTATTAGAGGAATTACTAGGAAAAGGCCTATGATTAAAATTACCTCTATAAGCATTGTTGCTGAAATTATTTCGAGAGATAAAATTCACATCTAAGACATCACTAGTTTGCTCAATTAAAGTAGACAAAGGCATACCATTAAAATCAATAGGAGCACTTTTACTAGCAACCAATTTAAGAGCATCAACATTTTCACTCAAAGAAGAAATTTCTTCAACCGAATTAACTTGTTTATCTAGTGGGAGCTCTTTCGGTATGCCATTATGCATAATTTGCCATGATATTATCATGAAATTTGGTGGCTTCACCCAAAGTAATTTCCATAAAAGTACCACCCGTGGCGGAATCGAAAAGGTTATGAGAAACAAAATTCAATCCCGCATAAAAATTTGTATGCGCATCCAAAGATTTAACCCATGAGTTGGGCAATTCCTTAGCATCATTTTCATCCTTTCCCAAGATTGTGCAACATGCTCATATTCAAGTTGCTTGAAATTCATGATCTGGGTTCTAAGGGAAATAATTTTTGCGGGCGGAAAATACTTAGTGATAAAAGCATCTTTGCACTTATTCGAAGAATCGATACTATTGCGAGGCAAAGAAGAAAACCAATTTTTTTTCATAATCACGCAAAAAACGGAAATAATTTCATCTTCACAACATCATTGTCCACATATTTTTTATTTTGCATATCGCATAATTCCACGAAGGTATTAAGATGGGACGCGACATCATCATTAGGAGTACCGTAGAATTGATCTTTCATAAGAAGATTCAGCAAAGCAGTATTAATATCACAAGACTCCACACTAGTGGCAGGAGGAGAAATCGGAGTTCCAATAAAATCATTGTTGTTGGTATTTGAGAAATCACACAACTTGGTGTTCTCTTGAGTCATGATGACTATGCAACAAGATTGCACTCAAAAATAGATCCGGCAAGAAGACGGCGAATGAAAAGGAGGGCGAATGAAAACGGCAAATTTTTGTGAAGTGGGGGAGAGGAAAATGAGAGGAAAATGGAAAATAATGTAAATTGCGAGGAGATGAGATTTGTGATTAGGAACCTGGTATGTGTTGAAGATCCTCCCCGGTAACGGTGCTAGAAATTCCTTTTGATGCGGCTTGAAGCAACGCCAGTATTTCCCCAAAGAGGAAGGGATGATTCAGCACATCAGTGGTAGGTATTTCCCTCAGATATGAAACCAATGTTATAGAACTAGTAGGATGACCAAGCAACACAATGTAAACAACCCCTGCACACAAATAAGAAATACTCGCAACCCGGCGTGTAAAAGGGGTTATCAATCCCTTTCGGGTAGCGGCACCCCAAGATAGGCAAACAAACATGAAATAAATTGTAGTAGATTGATAGATCGAACACCAAATAAAATAAATAAGAATAAAATGCAGCAAAGTATTTTTGATTTAATAGATCTGAAGATAAAAGGCAAATAAAACAGATTGTAAAGGCAAATAATATGAGAAAGACACCCGGGGCCGTAGGTTTCACTAGTGGCTTCTCTCGAGAAAAATAGCAAACGGTGGGTAAACAAATTACTGTTGGGAAATTGTTAGAACTTCAAATAATCATTATGATATCCTGGCAATGATCATTACATAGGCATCGAGTCCAAGATTACTAGACCGACTCCTGCCTGCATCTACTACTATTACTCCACACATCGACCGCTATCCAGCATGCATCTAGTGTATTAAGTTCATGGGGAAATGGAGTAATGCAATAAGAACGAAGACATGATGTAGACAAGATCTATATATGTAGAGATAGACCCCGTCATTTTATCCTTAGTAGCAATGATACATACATGTCGGTTCCCCTTCTGTCACTCGGATCAAGCACCGTAAGATCGAACCCACTACAAAGCACCTCTTCCCATTGCAAGATAAATATATCAAGTTGGCCAAACAAAACCCAAATATTGGAGAAGAAATACGAGGCTATAAGCAATCATGCATATAAGAGATCAAAGAAACTCAAATAACTTCCATGGTTAAAAGGAGATAGATCTGATCATAAACTCAAAGTTCATCGGATCCCAACAAACACACCACAAAAGAGTTACATCATATGGATCTCCAAGAGACCATTGTGTTGAGAATCAAATGAGAGAGAGGAAGCCATCTAGCTACCAACTACGGACCCGAAGGCCTGCAAAGAACTACTCACACATCATCGAAGAGGCACCAATGGAAGTGGTGAACCCCTCCGTGATGGTGTCTAGATTGGATCTGGTGGTTCTGGACTCTACGATGGCTGTAATTGATTTTTGTCGGCTCCCCTAGGATTTCTGGAATATAGGGGTATTTATAGAGCAAAGTGGCGGTCCGGGGGGCACCTGAAAATGCAACTATCCCTGGGTGGTTTTGGTAATTACTAACAACATGTAGCTCATTGAACTAATGCTATTTCAAGATGATCATTTCAGAAAGTTCAATGATTGGCATGGCATGGATTAGGAATGTGGACCCCTCAAAATGCTAAGGACACATATTGGCTCAAGCTCAAGATTTTGCATTTTTGTTTCAGTGATCCAAGATCGCATTGAGTCCATAGGAAAGCCAATACTATTAAAAGGGGATGAGGTGTTGCTTAATGGCTTGCTTGCTCAAAATGCTTAGTGATATGCTCCAAAAGCCCCCAACCACTTTCTCATATCCACATATGTCCCAAACCAAAAGTCAAACTCGTCCCTACCGATTTGATCTATCCGACACCACCGAGTTCACTTGACATAGCCACTTCCAGAAACCCTACTCACTTCGGTCTCACCGATAGGGATCTCGGTCTCACCAAGATGGGATTGCAAACTCTCTGTTTCCCTTCGTAATGTTTTGGTCCAATAAAGATGAGCGATCGGTCCCACCGAGTTCGCAATGCAAACTCTCTGTTTCCCCTTCATAACGTTTCGGTCTCACCGAAATGAGCGATTCGGTCCCACCGAGTTTGCCTGATCAACTCTCTGGTTAGCTTGTTACCAAAATCGGTCCTGCCGAGTTTGTGTAACCAGTCTCACTGAGATTACGCTATGCCCTAACCCTAATGAAATCGGTCCCACCGAAAAGCCTAACGTTCACATTTTGAACTAAATCGGTCTAACCGAGTTTCATGATTCGGTCCCATCAAGTTTGGTGATTTGTGTGTAACGGTTAGATTTTGTGTGGAGGCTATATATACCCCTCCACCCTTCCTTCATTAGTAAGGAGAGCCATCAGAACGTGCCTACACTTCCAACATACATTTTCTGAGAGAGAACCACCTACTCATGTGTTGAGAGCAAGATATTCCATTCCAACCATATGAATCTTGATCTCTAGCCTTCCCCAAGTTGCTTTCCACTCAAATCATCTTTCCACCAAATCCATATCCATGAGAGAGAATTGAGTGTTGGGGAGACTATCATTTGAAGCACAAGAGCAAGGAGTTCATCATCAACACACCATCTATTACCTTTTGGAGAGTGGTGTCTCCTAGATTGGTTAGGTGTCACTTGGGAGCCTCCGACAAGATTGTGGAGTTGAACCAAGGAGTTTGTACGGGCAAGGAGATTGCCTACTTCATGAAGATCTACCCTAGTGAGGCAAGTCCTTCGTGGGCGATGGCCATGGTAGGATAGACTAGGTAACTTCTCCGTGGACCCTTCATGGGTGGAGCCCTCCGTGGACTCGCACAACCGTTACCCTTCGTGGCTTGAAGTCTTATCAATGTGGATGTACGATAGCACCACCTATCGGAACCATGCCAAAAAATCTCCGTGTCTACATTGCGTTTGCTCCCTCCAAACTCCCCCTTTACCTTCATATGCAAATGTTTTACATTCCGCTGCTATACTCTTAGACTTGCATGTGTAGGTTGATTGCTTGACTTGTGCTAAGTTGTTAAAATCTGCCAAGACTTAAAATTGGGAAAAGGATAGATTTTATTTGGTCAAGTAGTCTAATCACCCCCTAGACATACTTTCGATCCTACAAGTGGTATCAGAGCTTTGGTCTCCACTTGCCTTGATTTCCATAGCTTTTGGTGATCATAGCCTTGGTTTCAGAACCTAGGAGAGTATGGCATCTAGCAAGGGAAATTACCATCGTAGAGGTCCTTACTTTGATGGTACTAATTTTGCTATATGGAAGCATAAGATGAAAATGCATATTCTTGGACATAACCCCGCTGTTTGGGCTATTGTGTGTATTGGCTTGCAAGGTGAATTCTTTGATGGGAGAGTACCGAACCGTGAAGCTAGCGCGGAAGAGTTGAAGATGCTGCAATACAATGCTCAAGCTTGCGATATTCTCTTCAATAGATTGTGCCCCGAAGAATTCAACAAAATTAGCCGTCTTGAGAATGCAAAGGAAATTTGGGATGCTTTGATTGATATGCACGAGGGTACCGACTCCGTCAAGGAATCCAAATTGGATGTGCTTTAAAGTCAACTTGACAAGTTCAAAATGAAGGATGGTGAAGGTGTCGCTGAAATATACTCTAGGCTTGCTCTCATCGCAAATGAGATTGTTGGCTTAGGAAGTGAGGAGATGACCGATAGATTCATCATCAAGAAGATCCTAAGAGCCTTGGATGGAAAATATGATACCATGTGCACATTGATCCAAATTAATGATGCCCAATTACAAAGATCTCAAGCCAACAAAAGTCATTGGAAGAATTGTTGCTCATGAGATGTCACTAAAGGATAAGGAAGAGCTTCACAACAAGTCTAGTGGTGCTTACAAAGCCTCATGTGATGCTCCTATATCATCAAGTGAGAAGCAAGCCTTCAATGAAGAATTGAGCCTAATGGTGAAGAACTTCAACAAGTTCTACAAGAAATAGAAGCAAGGAAAGAAGTTCCAAGTCAAGGTCCTGCAATGATAAAAGATCTTCGAGTTGTGAAAGTAATTGCTACAATTGTGGAAGACCTGGACACTACTCCAATGAGTGTATGACTCCCTACAAACGAAGATAAGATTCACCCAAAAAGAGAAGTAGAAGAGAAGACTCACCACCAAGAGAAAGAAGGAGTAGAGATGATCGTTATGAACGAAGAACATCACAGAGAAGTAAGGATTCGGAAAGGAGGGGCAAGTCATCAAGGAGCTACACAAAACAAAGACATCAAGCTCATGTTGGTGAATGGGTATCCGGCTCCGACTCCGACAACCACTTCGACAGAAGTTATCACTCCGACTCCGAATATACTCAAGATGAAGGTGTTACCGGTCTAGCACTTGTGTCAACCAACTCCTACGACATATTTGACTCACCAAATGAAGGAATTGGAAGATGCTTCATGGCTAAAGGCCCAAAGGTATCACACCCCGAGTATGTTGATTTCAATAGTGATGAAGATGATTTGCTAGGTGATGATGATTTACTTGTTGACAACTCTAGTGATGAAAACTATGATGGTGATAAGAAGGAGATTGTGCGTCTAACTAAAGAACTAAACACTCTTAAGTTAGATCATTAAACTACCTTGGAAAATCATCGAGAGCTTTTAAAGACTCATGAGAAGTTACATTTTGAAAAGCTCAACCTTGAGCAAGAGCATTGGTTCTTAAAATCAATCAATGATGATCTTCGCAAGAAAAGTTCTTCTTACATTGCCAAGCGTTTACTCTTGTCTACTTACATGCCACAAGTAAAATCTAGCAACAATAGTAAGAAAGATTCTTCTTCTCGTAGTAAAAATAATCATGTCAAATCCAATGTTGTTGCTTCTAGTAGTTCTCTTGATTCCACTAATGGTTCTCATAGCCAAGTTACACTTGAGAAAGAAAATAGCTTATTGAAGGGAATTATAGAGAAAGGTGTTTACAAGAGCCTTGCTGGGAGTAAGCAATTTGAGGAAATTGTACGCAAGCAAGGAAGACACCGGAAGAATCAAGGTGTTGGTTTCGAACGAAAGTTCAATGCCAATGGAGTTGAGTGGGATGAAGATTAATACCCCAAGACGAAGTTTGTTCCTCAACAAGAGAAGTATGATCCTACTTCTTTCCAAGGGACACAGGCTCAAGATGATCTTCCACCACAAGACCAAAAGCAAAAGGGCAAGGACAAGCTTCAAGAGGAGATTGATGCAGTTGAAGAAGCTCCTAAGGCCTTGGTCAAGTGGGTTACCAAGACTACATCAAGTTCTACTTCATCAAGTACGACTACAACTCCAAGGATTCCCATCAAGATGATGTGGATCCCGAAGAAGAAGAACTAGAGAGTTCTTGAGGGTGACTCCGCCAACATACTACACTCATATCATCTTGGCAAGGACAAGTGCAAACAACTTCCACATCTTGCACTAGTTCAAGGAGTCACAAACCCTCTTGTTGGTAAGACAAGAGACAAGGTCACCTAATGCTTTCGTGGACATCATCTATGTGTACATCACTCTATGTCTATGGATATTCTTGTGTGTTCCTTGTGGGACTAACCCGTGTAGGTATTGAAAGTGTACTCACTCCAATGGATTGCTCCAAATGATTTACATCAACATTGAGCATCCACATCTTCAACATCTACATGAAGTCGTCATCGACAAAACCCAAGGTTAGTTCATCCCTCTTAGGGGGGATATCACATCTAGGGGGAGCTTTACTCTAATCAATTGAGCTAAAGCAACTCTAATGGTGTGAACACAACAATGCTTTATGTAAAAGTGGTAACCCCACTTGTGCTTAAACGATGAGTATGACCTACGATCAAATGTTTTCATTTGACTCTTCAGTCAATATACTCATATATAGATGACGTAGTCATCGCAAATTTCTTGATGGATCCTAGAGTGTTTGTGGATGCTTTGCCACATATTTCATTTGCCATTTTATTGTGTGAGCATGTTGATTGCATATTTTACTCATTCGAGGACATCCACTTGTTGTTTTGATTGTTTGGCTCTTTCTCTTTTGCCAACTAGATGGACAAGAATGCCTAAGAACTTCCTCTAGCTATCTATGCTTTTCTCGTCTCAAACTCTATTCATGCTACATCACAAAGTTTGATCAAGTCAGATTCGAACAACTCTGTGTGAGGAGCACTCGGAGTCCCCGATTTGTCATAGACTTAAACTTCCAAAACCTCTTTGTGCATTTCGGTCTGACTGATCCATCCTCTTCTGTAGCGACTAGACCTCAAACGGTCCAATCTCTGTGCTCCGGTGTCATCCCTGGATCAGTAATGCTTACACCACACAGTACTTGAAGGATTTATAGTAGAGTAGCAATCACACACTTATTACATTGAGTGTCTCAAAAGAGAACTTATTACAATAAATATGACTTAAGGCCATCTAATAACGATAACAACAGAAGGCTTGGAAGATAAGTGAGTCCATCAACTCCAACGACATCACTGAGTATAGAACCACGACCTAAAACTCCTTAATCATCATCTGAAAAGTCTGCAACATTAACGTTTCATCCCGAAACGGGTCGGCACATGGAATATGCTGGCAATGTAACACATAGAGAGTAATGGAATGAAACCGCTATTATATATGCATATTTGGCTGGTGGAAAGCTCTATGGTTACAGTTTTGCGTAAAGCCAATTTTCCCCTACAACAACGAAATAGATTTTAATTTACTATCATGGTGGTTGAAACATCATTGAGAAGGTATCCCCAACTCAATCCCAATTAAAGTGAATTAACATCCCAACAGTATTAATTAAGCATGGTGAGATACATGTGATAACCCAAGTACTAGATACTCAAGAATTGTCCATAACCAGGGACACGACTAACCATGATTAGATTGTACACTCTGCAGAGGTTTGCACACTTTTCCCCACAAGACTCGATCGCCTCCGTTGGATTTCCTCGCACTACATGGTGTTTGAGAAACGGATGACCGAGACACAGTCTTTCAGAAACGTTAACTCTCTACTCCGGGTAGACCATACCAAACCTACAAAACCCACTACCTACTGATCTACCTCTTCAAGAGCTTCACGTAACTTACTCAACTACGCTAGAGCCCATAATAGCTTGTGGCTGCACACGGAAGTTTCTAGCATGAATCATCTCAGTTCCCTTTGAGCCTGGGTGGCGGTCCATAGGAAGATCACACGGTTACCCCGGGATTTCCAAAAAAAACAGACAACACTGGGTTCCCCAGGTGCCTCAATCCACCCAGTTGTTTGATTAAGTTACCACCTTAAGTTGAACCATTAATTAACAATCTCACATCTGACATGAATTTCACTCAAACCCAAACCACGTAGCATAGCAATAAGCAATACGTAGAAGTAACTCCCAAGGGTTTGAATGTAACATGGCAATAGGTTCTACCTCAGCAACTACTTCCCAACCCACAAGTTAATGACATCCTAATCATGCAATGTTTGAGGATTGGAACTAATGCATAAAAACTTGGTAATAATGGGATATGATCAAAGTGTTACTTGCCTTGCTGACGATCCACGAATCCTAGAGACTCGTAGTAACACACTTCACACTCCGAGAATTCTATCACAAACAAACAATAACATACATAAGTAACAAGCAACGATGCACAAACAAAACTCAAATAAGAGAGGTTGACCAGAAAGTTCAAATTAAGAACTCCGGTTCGCAAAAAGAATCAAAACAAACGGAGCAATGAAACTCAAACGGCGAAAGAAAGAAGCTTCGTTTACTAATCTGAAACTAGGTCAAATTTTACAGTAGCAAAAACTTGTTTGAGTTGGTTAACGGAAAGAGGGTTTCGAGATGAAACTCCAGGCGCTTGAATCGCCTGATTCCGATAAACGAGCGAAAAGTTAGACTAAAACGAAAATCGGATCAGAAATCGCGATCAGAAAAATCGTGGATTTAATCCGAGAAAAAGAAATACGACGAACAGTTTAACGAACGAACGTTCGTTAACTGAATCTAAATGAAGAACGCGTTCGTTAAAACAAAGGAACGAGCGAACGCTCGCTAATTAGCCTAAACCGGAAAAAAAACCGATCTAAAAAAATGAAACTAAAAAAAATCGATGGAAAAACCGAATGGTTTTTCTAATAAAAACGATGGCGGGATCGAGGTAAACCTCGGGCGGCGGGTCCGGCGGCGGCAGCGGGCGGCGGCGCGGGTGGCGGCGCGGTGCGGATCGGGCGGCGGCGGCGCGGATCGGGCGCGGCTAGGGTTTGGGGCGCGGGTTGGGATGGCTCGGGCCCCGGGGTGGCGGCTTATAAAGCCCCGGCCAGGCGGAATCCTGGCCGGTTACGACCCAGGGTCGGTTCGGACTTTTTTTAAATACTTACGCTCGGAAAAAAACAAAAGGACTACTAAACGGACTCCAAAAATCCCGAAATAAATTTTCCCCGGCTTCTTCAAATATGATAGCAAATAAAACCAAATAAACTCTTATTTGATTTTTTTATTAAATCCCCAATATTTCTTTATTTTGGGAAAGTCATTTTATTCCCTCTCTCATAATTTTTATAATAGAAATAATTGAAGATATAATAAATAAAATCAAATGATCCTATTTTCAAAATTTGAGACAACTCAAATATGAAAATAATGAAATCCCCAACTCTCTCTGAGGGTCCTTGAGTTGTGTGAAATTTCTAGGATCAACAGAAATGCAAAAATTATGGTATGCAATGATGATTTAGTGTATAACATTCCAAATTGAAAATTTGGGATGTTACAAACCTACCCCCCTTAAGATGAATCTCGCCCTCGAGATTCGGGTTGGCTAGAAAATAGGTGAGGGTGGTCTTTTAGCAAATCTTCCTCTCGTTCCCAGGTGGCTTCATCCTCCGTGTGGTGGCTCCACTGAACCTTGCAAAACTTGATAACCTTGCTGCGGGTGACTTGACTGGCATATTCTAGAATCTTAACCGGCTTCTCCTCATAAGTCAAATCACTGTCCAACTAAATCGCCTCCAAGGGGACTGTATCTCTTAATGGTATTTCCGCCATCTCAGCATGACACTTCTTCAGCTGTGAAACGTGGAACACATCATGGACTCCTGACAATCCCTCAGGTAACTCCAACTTGTAGGCGACTTCTCCCATCCGTTCCAAAATGCGATACGGTCCTACAAATCTCGGGGCTAACTTTCCTTTAACTCTAAAATGTTTCACTCCTCGCAAGGGCGATACTCGCAGATATGCTCTGTCTCCAATTTCGTAGGTTACCTCCTGGCGTTTTGAGTCTGCATAACTCTTCTGCCTGGACTAAGCAATCTTCAATCGGTCTCGGATCAGTTTTACCTTATCCTCAGATTCTTTAATCAAGTCTGGTCCAAACAACTGTCAGTCTCCTACCTCATCCCACATCAACGGTGTTCTGCACGTGCGTCCATACAGGGCTTCAAACGGTGCCATCTTCAAGCTGGCTTGGTAGCTATTATTGTATGAGAACTCTGCATACGGCAAATTGTCATCCCAACTGGATCCATAATCTAGCGCATAGGCTCTCAACATGTCCTCCAAAATTTGATTGACTCTCTCAGTCTGTCCATCTGTCTGCAGGTGAAATGTTGTACTAAACTCCAATCTCGTTCCCAAAGTCTGGTGTAACTGATGCCAAAACTTTTAAGTAAACTGTGTTCCTCGATCCGATACGATGGTCCTCGGAACTCCATGTAGACATACAATCCTGGACATATAGATCTTGGCCAACTTTGCACTTGTATAGGTGGTTTTCACTGGGATGAAGTGAGCTACTTTGGTCAAACGATCAACTACTACCCATATGGAATCATATCCTACTTTAGTCCTGGGTAATCCGGTGATAAAGTCCATGCCAAGTTTATCCCACTTCCATTCGGGTATCGGCATAGGCTGTAACAGTCCTGCTGGCTTCTGATGTTCTGCCTTAACTCTCTGACATACATCACATATGGCTACATACTCGGCAATATCCTTCTTCATACCAGTCCACCAGAAACGTTCCTTCAAATCCAAATACATCTTGGTGTTTCCGGGGTGTATCGAGTATGGTGAGTCATGGGCCTCTTGAAGTATTAACTTCCTGATCTCCTGGTTGTTGGGCACATAAACTCAGTCCTCAAACCATAGGGTATCGTGTTCATCCTCACGAAAACCTTTGGCCTTTCCTTTGCCCATCTTCTCCTTTATCTCGGCAATCTCTTTATCATCTTTCTGAGCTTCCCGAATCTTGTCCAGCAATGTCGACTGAACCTCCATTGTGGCAATGAACCTTCTAGGTACAATCTCTAACCGAAGTTCCATGATGTCCTTTGTTAATTCCTTCGGCAGTCCTTTACTTTCAAGGATATTAGCATAACTCTTCCAACTCAATGCGTCTGCTACGACATTGGCCTTACCTGGATGATAGTGTAGCTTCATGTCATAATCCTTTATAAGCTCCAACCATCTCCTCTGCCTAAGGTTCAGCTCCTTCTGGGTGAAGATGTACTTCAAACTCTTGTGATCCGTGTACACATCACAATGGTTTCCAATAAGGTAATGTCTCCAAGTCTTCAACGCATGCACTACGGCTACTAGCTCCAAATCATGCGTTGCATAATTCAACTCATGAGGTTTTAGTTGTCGTGAGGCATACGAAACAACTCTTCCGTCCTGCATAAGCACACATCCAAGTCCTAAGCGAGAGGCGTCGCAATACACTTGGAACTCCTTATGTATATCTGGTAGTACTAGCACTGGGGCTGTAGTCAAACGTTTCTTCAACTCCTGAAAACTTGCTTCACAATCTTCTTTCCATTTAAACTTGGTATCCTTCTTCAATAGTTCAGTCGTTGGTTTTGCAATCTTGGAAAAATTCTCAATGAATCTCCGGTAGTATCCTGCGAGTCCAAGAAAACTGCGGATCTCGCTAACTGAGGTGGGTGCCAACCATTCAGTGACTGACTGAACCTTGCTGGGGCCTACTGCTATACCTTCTCCTGATATAACATGTCCAAGGAATCCGACTTCGTTCAGCGAAAACTTGCATTTGCTAAACTTAGCATACAACTGGTGTTCCTTGAGCTTCTCGAGAACTAAACACAAATGCTCTTTGTGCTCCTCCTCATTCTTCGAGTATACCATGATATCATCAATTAATACCACAACAAACTTGTCCAAATACTCCATGAACACCTTGTTCATCATTCTCATGAAATATTCAGGGGCGTTAGTCAGTCCAAACGACATGACCGTGTACTCGTATAATCCATATCGCATTGTGAACACCGTCTTTGGTATGTCCTTCTCTCATATCTTCAACTGATGATACCCCGATCGCAAATCGATCTTCGAAAACACTTTAGCTCCTTGCAACTGATCAAATAGACCGTTGATCATCAGCAATGGGTACTTGTTCTTAATCGTCACTTCATTCAATGCTCGATAATCAACAACCATCCTCAGGGATTTATCCTTCTTCTCAACCAAAAGTACTGGGGCTCCCCAAGGTGATGAACTTCTTCGGATATATCCTTTCTCCAGTAACTCCTTGATCTGTTTCTTAATTTCTTCCAGATCATTTGCAGGCATCCGATAGGGTCTCTTGGATATTGGTCCTATTCCTGGTAACAGCTCTATCAAAAACTCAATATCTCTGTCCGGTGGCATGCCTGGTAACTCCTCTGGGAAAACATCCGGGTAATCATTCACTACAGGCATTTCCTCCTGAACAACTCCCGTAAGGGCATTCACTTGACTCCTCCTAGGCACATGCTTAGATACATACTTAATCCTTTTTCCTTCCGGGGTGGTGAGATAAATCGACTTACTAGCACAGTCAATGCTTCCTCCAAACTTTGACATCCAGTCCATACCCAATATCACATCCAATCCTTGTGACTCCAAGATAATTAGGTCGGACGGAAAAACATGTGTACCAATGGTTAAGGGTATCTGGTCACACCATCGGCTAGCCATATACTCTTCTCCGGGTGAACTCACTAAAAGAGGGGTCCTAAGGGTTTGGGTTGGTAGTTTAAACTTATCCACGAATCCCCTTGATATGTATGAATGTGATGCACCAGTATCGAAAAGAACGAGTGCAGTAAATGACTTAACCAAAAACTTACTGATTACTACATCCGGCTGCTCTTCAACCTCCTCCACGTTAACGTGGTTCACCTGTCCCCTGTTGAAATGGTTCGACTTCTTCCCAGAGCTTCCATTTCCATTTCCATTCTGGGATTCAGGACATTCATTGGCATAATGTCCGGTCTTCTGGCACTTAAAACAAGTGACTTGGCTCAGGTCTTTCTTGGCTAGGGTTGATGGGTTGGTGCGGTTCTGGCTGTTGCTTCCTCCATTCCCATTACCATTCTTGGGGCCATTGTGATTGTGCAAGCTTCCTCCTCCATGGGTATGCTAAAAGTGTCCTCCCAGCCTAGGGGTAAATCGTGGCTTCTGCTGAGCTCCTGAATTGTACTTTCCTTGTGCATACTTCCTCCTGCGATTCTCAATTTCCTGATGTTTCCCTTCAATCATAAGAGCACGATCTACCAACTCCTGGTAGTTGTTGAAGGTTTCTACCATCAACTGCATGCTCAACTCATCATTCAGTCCTTCCAGAAACTTCTCCTGCTCTGCTGCATCCGTAGCAACGTCATCTGGGGCATAACGTGCTAATCTACTAAAGTCCTCCACATACTGGCCAACTTTCCGTCCTCCTTGGCGCAAGTTGCGAAACTCTCGCTTCTTCATGGCCATAGCTCCTGCTGAGACATGGGCAGTACGAAAAGCCTGCTGAAACTGCTCCCATGTGATAGTATCGACAGGGAAAGTGGCTGTGAAATTTTCCCACCATGAGGCTACGGGTCCTTCAAGCTGATGTGCGGCAAACTTCACCTTCTCCGCATCCGTGCATCCTGCTGCGGTCAACTCTCTAGCTGTCTTGCGGAGCCAATCATCTGCTACTATCGGCTCGGTGCTACTGGAAAACACCGGCGGATTCAGCCTAAGAAAACAGGCTAAGTGATCAACAAGTGGTGGTGGTGGTGGGTTGTTGTTGTTGTTATTGTTCCCTTGGTTCTGATTCTGGACTAGTAACTGCATCAATGTTTTCTGCTGCTGATCAACTGGGTGAGCTCCGGTGGAAAGGTAAATCCGGGGTCTCGTCTAGGAGGCATCTGAGGGTTTAGAAAAGATGAGATTTAAGAATAGAGGGGGGGGGTCTAAAGAGAAAACACTACCCATATGCACATGAGGCAAAAGCAAACAATTCACTTCATTCAATCAATCAAACAAGGGCATACAATCGATCTAACTATCGCAAAAGTGCTCAGACTACTATATTTACATGGTGGACTACTACTACTGTTGCGGTGGTCTACTAGAAATATTCTTCGGTTGCAGACTCCATGATATCTGCTCCAGCTTCATCAACATAGTCATCATCGCTATCATCTGGATCCGAGTCGGTGTCGTCGATGATGATGTAGTCTTCCGGGCAAATCTCCTTGGGTTCTTTGTCTTCTTCTACTGGTGTAGGGCCTCCCATAAATATTCCAATCTTCTTGATCAGATCATCATTCTTTTCCACTAGTACTTCAATTTCTTCTTCAAAATCTTCACGTGTAGCCTTGAGTTCTTCCTCCAGTTCCTTGATTCTTGTCTTTGCCTTCTTCAGATCTATCATGTCGGCACACATCTGGTTCTCCTGACGTCGAATGTGCTGGTTTAACTCTTGGATAAAAGCTACAATGGATCTATCCTTTCTGGTGCTGATCATCTTCCAGTGCTCATCTCGGCGCCCACAAATCTGGTAGATAGTATCCTTGAGATCATTGCGGTAGACTTCTCCAATTCGTCCCATGGCGATGTGAGCTACCATGCTCTTTCCTAGATTCCAAGTTGGTGCATCGAAAGAAAACTCTATGGGCTCAGTGACTGGCATGAACGTCCTTCCTGGAACTTGAACTTGAATCATCCATCGCTCTTCTTCAGGTAGAGTGGCGTTGTAGGTTCTGGTGAAGCTTGGTACTCCTATGTTCAGGTATCTAGTGACTTCCTTCAAGTGACGTCCAAAGGGTGTATCTTCATCTAGTTGAGTGAACTTGTTCCTTGCATCCGCCATCCTAAATGAGTAGAAAGATGAGAGGTCCGAAGAGAAGAGAGTGAGTAGTGATCTAGGTCTTTAGCTTAGTGGTCGTGTCCTACAGTCAGCGTGTGCTCTGATACCATCTTGTAGCGACCAGACCTCAAACGGTCCAATCTCTGTGCTCTGGTGTCATCCCTAGATCAGTAATGCTGACACCACACAGTACTTGAAGGATTTATAGCAGAGTAGCAATCACACACTTATTACATTGAGTGTCTCAAAAGAGAACTTATTACAATAAATATGACTTAAGGCCATCTAATAACGATAACAACAGAAGGCTTGGAAGATAAGTGAGTCCATCAACTCCAACGGCATCACTGGGTATAGAACCACGACCTAAAACTCCTTAATCATCGTCTGAAAAGTCTGCAACATTAACGTTGCAGCCCGAAACGGGTCAGCACATGGAATATGCTGGCAATGTAACACATAGAGAGTAATGGAATGAAACAGCTATTCTATATGCATATTTGGCTGGTGGAAAGCTCTATGGTTACAGTTTTGCGTAAAGCCAATTTTTCCCTACAACAGCGGAATAGATTTTAATTTACTATCATGGTGGTTGAAACATCATTGAGAAGGTATCCCCAACTCAATCCCAATTAAAGTGAATTAACATCCCAATAGTATTAATTAAGCATGGTGAGATACATGTGATAACCCAAGTACTAGATACTCAAGAATTGTCCATAACCGGGGACACGACTAACCATGATTAGATTGTACACTCTGCAGAGGTTTGCACACTTTTCCCCACAAGACTCGATCGCCTCCGTTGGATTTCCTCGCACTACATGGTGTTTGAGAAACGGATGACCGAGACACAGTCTTTCAGAAACGTTAACTCTCTACTCCGGGTAGACCATACCAAACCTACAAAACCCACTACCTGCTGATCTACCTCTTCAAGAGCTTCACGTAACTTACTCAACTACGCTAGAGCCTATAATAGCTTGTGGCTGCACACGGAAGTTTCTAGCATGAATCATCTCAGTTCCCTTTGAGCCTGGGTGGCGGTCCATAAGAAGATCACACGGTTACCCCAGGATTTCCAAAAAAACAGACAACACTGGGTTCCCCAGGTGCCTCAATCCACCCAGTTGTTTGATTAAGTTGCCACCTTAAGTTGAACCATTAATTAACAATCTCACATCTGACATGAATTTCACTCAAACCCAAACCACGTGTATGAGCATAGCATAGCAATAAGCAATACGTAGAAGTAACTCCCAAGGGTTTGAATGTAACAGGCCAATAGGTTCTACCTCAGCAACTACTTCCCAACCCACAAGTTAATGACATCCTAATCATGCAATGTTTGAGGATTGGAACTAATGCATAAAAACTTGGTAATAATGGGATATGATCAAAGTGTTACTTGCCTTGCTGACGATCCGCGAATCCTAGAGACTCGTAGTAACACGCTTCGCACTCCTGGAATTCTATCGCAAGCAAACAATAACATACATAAGTAACAAGCAACAATGCACAAGTAAAACTCAAATAAGAGAGGTTGACCAGAAAGTTCAAATTAAGAACTCCGATTCGCAAAAAGAATCAAAACAATCAGAGCAACGAAACTCAAACGGCGAAAGAAAGAAGCTTCGTTTACTAATCTGAAACTAGGTCAAATTTTACAGTAGCGAAAATTTGTTTGAGTTGGTTAAACGGAAAGAGGGTTTCGAGACGAAACTCTAGGCGCTTGAATCGCCTCATTCCGATAAACGAGCGAAAAGTTAGACTAAAACGAAAATCGGATCAGAAATCGTGATCAGAAAAATTGCGGATTTAATCCGAGAAAAAGAAAAACGATGAACAGTTTAACGAACGAACGTTCGTTAACTAAATATAAACGAAGAACGTGTTCGTTAAAACGAACGAACGAGCGAACGCTCGCTAATTAGCCTAAACCGGGAAAAACCGATCTAAGAAAGACGAAACTAAAAAAACCGACGGAAAAACCAAACGGTTTTTCTAATAAAAACAGGGACGGGATCGAGGTAAACCTCGGTCAGCGGGTCCGGCAGCGGCGGCGGCAGCAGCGGCGGGCGGCGGCAGCGGGCGCCGGCGCGGCGCGGCTCGGGCGCGGCTAGGGTTTGGGGCGCGGGCTGGGCTGGCTCGGGCCCCGGGGCGGCGGCTTATAAAGCCCCGGCCAGGCGGAGTCCTGGCCGGTTACGACCCAGGGTCGGTTCGGACTTTTTTTTTAAATACTTACGCCCGGAAAAAGACATAAGGACTACTAAACCGACTCCAAAAATCCCGAAATAAATTTTCCCCGGCTTCTAAAATCAAGCCGCATAGGATGAACATTTATTTGGGGGCCTAAATGCAATTTTGAAAAACACGCATTTTTCCTAAATTCAAATAAGATAGCAAATAAAACCAAATAAACTCTTATTTGATTTTTTATTAAATCCTCAACATTTCTTTATTTTGGGAAAGTCCTTTTATTCCCTCTCTCATAATTTTTATAATAGTAATATTTGAAGATAAAATAAATGAAATCAAATGATCCTATTTTCAAAATTTGAGACAACTCAAATATGAAAATAAGGAAATCCCCAACTCTCTCCGAGGGTCCTTGAGTTGTGTGAAATTTCTAGGATCAACCGAAATGCAAAAATTATGGTATGCAATGATGATCTAGTGTATAACATTCCAAATTGAAAATTTGGGATGTTACATCTTCGGTCTGACCGAGTTCACTGAGTTGATCTAGGTTTTCAATCTCGGTGCAACCGATTTGTACTTTTCGGTCACACAGAGTTGAGTAACCGCTTACGATTCTGTATCTCGGTGCCACCGAGTTGTTCCACTCGGTCACACCGACAGGGTCAGGATATATATACCCACGGTTGAGATTTTAGAAATTTCTTCAAAACCCTCCATCTCGCGCGTGTCCTGCTCTGCTATCTCAGGTCTCCGGGTCATCTCCTCATTTCCAGCGACCTCCTGCCACTGGTTTCTGTCACTGTCAACGGGATTCAACCCCACCGTTGCTGCCATAGAGAACTCATCGCCGAACTAGGGTATGAGTTCAATCTTTTGTGCTAATTCCTTACTCCGATTCTTAGCACAATGCAATGCCATGTTCTTTACCACATATGAAGTCAATCTATCCAAAGAAAACGTTCCTTAGATTAGGTTTGATTCGAAAATTTAGGGTTAGGTTTCCGCCGAACTCATCTCGGACTGACAGTTGTAGAAATCGGTCTCACCGATTTGTCTTAGGCCATTGCACTTGCACTTTTCGGTCTGACCGAAAGTTGCAAATCTGTGCGACCGAGTTCGACTCTCTATGAAACCCTAGCAATCTCAGAGCCACCGAACCGTGACTCGGTCTGATCGATTTCACTAGTTTAGACTCCAAAAGTTGCTTCGGTGTCACCGAGTTTAACAAATCGGTAGCTCCAAAATGCTTTCTGTGGAGAACTAAAACTAAGTTTTGACTCATCTGTTTTGCAAAAACTCTGCACTTTGTGATGCTCATCTACTCTACCTCATCTATATCTATTCACAGGGTCTATTGTCAGTTTGCTTACAAGAATGTCTGACCAGAGTGACAGCCAGAACAAATCAGAAGAGCAAGTGCACATGAGTGAGGGCACTAGTCCCTCAAGCAGCTATGATGAGGGCAGTAGGAGCACTCCAAGCAATTTGCCCAAGGCAGCCACCAGATCAAGGAAGAAGAAAACCTCGGGTTCTGAGGATGAGGACTATGTGGCTGTTGAGGAAGAAGTAAGCTCCAAAAAGAAAGTACTAAAGAAGGAATATGGTACTGATGCTGCAACAAAACCTGGAATGCACAAGAAGGCACCTGCCAAGAGGATTCCTATGTCAAAGGCCAGGGTCTCAACTCCTGAAACCTCTAAGCCAACTGAAGAGGCTTCTGGAGAGAGTAAGAAAAGGAAAGAGAGGGTCAAGAAGACCACTGCTAGAGTCATTGGTAGATCCTCTATAATGAGATATCCAGCTGAAGAAGATGAAGAGTAAGAGGATGCCGCACCAGCATCCAAGTCCCAGAAGCTTATGGGGGATGCCATTAAGTCAGGGGCTGCCACTTCAAAGCCCAAAACTGCCCCCAAAGCTGCTGCTCAAGCTCAAAAGACTTCTAAGCCCAAGAGAACCACCAGGAACATTCTGGCTGAATAGAAAAACAAGGCCCCAGTGCCTGAGATGGAAGAAGAAGATGATGAAGCCCAAGTGCTCAGAAAGCTTAAATCAAAGATTCCAGATCACAATGACACTCGTCCAGTGGCAGAGGATATGAACATTAGGAAGGATGCAGGTCTGAGATTTTGGAGACAGTCTGATCCCTATGCTGTGAGAAGGAGGGCCGTAGTGGACTATAGGCTCCACACCAAAGAACAACAAGATTTCTATGAGACTATTATGCTTGACAAGAAGCCTATAGTGTGTGATATGAAATGGGTTGATTGGGAATTCATTGATGAGAATGAAGACTATTTTCCCGGTGTACATGAGAGCTTCAAATCATGTGGTGTTGACAAATTTGTGGGTCAAGAGCTGACAAAATGGAATGATGAACTCATCATGCAATTCTACTCCACTCCTCATTTTTATCCAGATGGTAGGATTGTGTGGATGTCCGAGGGTACAAGGTACCAGTCAACTATTGATGAGTGGGCCAAGCTGATAAATGCCCCTAAAGAGCATGAGGATGATTTGGATGTGTATGCCAACAAGAAGAAAGACCACAAGTCTATGGCCAACATGTACAAAGAGAACCCAAACAAAGATTTGGAAACACACAAGCTTGGATCTGTACATTACTTGTTGTCTGGTCTAGCAACAATCAACACTATATTGAGGGATACATTGTTTCCCAAATCTTGAGATCACAAGACGATCAGAGGCCATTCAATCAACTTGCTGCAGATATTTGATGTGCCTCAGAAATTCAAGGTCATGAGTCTGATTGTTGAAACAATCAAAATGACAGGTGCTGATCAAAAGAGATCTTGTGGGTATGCTCCACACATTCAGGTGCTCATCAACTCCAAGATAGGCACAGGCACTTACTTGTTGGACAAGGAGCACTTACCCTTGAGACCATAATTTGAGGATAACACAGTTGTGATGAATGAGGATGATCCCACATCAGTGCAAGCACAAGAGAAGAGAGCAAAAGCAAAGGCTGAGAAGGCTGCAAAATGCCAAGTGTCGAGGAGGCCTCTCAAGTTTTTCTGAAGTCAAAGCAAGATCAACTTGCATATCTAATTCAAGCAACTTTGAGGATTGAGAAGGGCTTGGCCACCCTGAACAAGAATCAGGAGAGCTTGGAGAGGATCATAGAGACCAAATTTTATGATCTTGATCTTAAGGTAACTAAGATGTAGTCAGCTGTTGAGCAGCTCCAAGAGGAAGCAGAGGAGAGGAAAGGGTAGGCTACTACAGATGCTTTTCGGAGAGTGCCCAGAGGTCAGAGATTTGCTGCAGTGCCAGTGCCTGACACTAGAGCAACTACTTCAGCACCAGCAGCAACAGCTTCAGTTCCACCTCCAGTTGCCACTCCACCAGCTCCAACAACGTCTACTGATGCCTTCATCCTTGGAGTCCTCTCTACACCACCTCTCAAAGATCAAGCCTAGAGAGACGCATAGCACTATGCATTTTCAAACTTTTTGGTAACTTGTTGCCAAAGGGGGAGAAATGTATAGATCATAGGCTTCGAGAGAGAGTGTTGTGCTTATTTCTCTCTCTTGCTATTTGGTTTGATACTTTTGTGTGTGCTCGTTTGATACTCTTTATGTCTGTCTGTGTGTGAGATACTTGTATGATCACGTGCTTGATCATATTCAACTTTAATGCTTGCTTGGATGATATTATCTTTGCTATCTCATATATGATCATTCACTTTGCTTGGTGATGAGTGCATGTTTTAATTCCTATCATCTTGAGCGCTCCACCAAGATGTATGTGACATGGAAGAGTAACCCATGATCCTAATCGATTGTGCGTTTGCATTCAAACGCAAATCTCAAATAATGCACAAATTTAGGGGGAGCTATTGCTTGTCACATCCTTCTCAAAACGATGATGTATTTCAATCTTATTATCATTTGTCGAAGCTTTGATCTATATGTTGCCATCAATTACCAAAAAGGGGGAGATTGAAAGTGCAACTATCCCTGGGTGGTTTTGGTAATTACTAACAACATATAGCTCATTGAACTAATGCTATTTAAAGATGATCATTTCGGAAAGTTCAATGATTGGCATGGCATGGATTATGAATGTGGACCCCTCAAAATGCTAAGGACACATATTGGCTCAAGCTTAAGACTCTGCATTTTCGTTTCAGGGATCCAAGATCACATTGAGTCCATAGGAAAGCCAATACTATTAAAAGGGGATGAGGTGTTGCTTAATGGCTTGCTTTCTCAAAATTCTTAGTGATATGCTCCAAAAGCCCTCAACCACTTTCTCATATCCACATATGTCCCAAACCAAAAGTCAAACTCGGCCCTACTGATTTGATCTATCCGACGCCACCGAGTTTACTTTACATAGCCACTGCCAGAAACCCTAGTCACTTCGGTCTCACCGATACGGATCTCGGTCTCACCGAGATGGGATTGCAAACTCTCTGTTTCCCTTCGTAACGTTTCGGTCCAACCGAGATGAGCGATCGATCCCACCAAGTTCGCCATGCAAACTCTCTGCTTCCCCTTCGTAACATTTCGGTCTCACCAAAATGAGTGATTTGGTCCCAACGAGTTTTCCTGACCAATTCTCTGGTTAGCTTATTACCAAAAATCGGTCCCACCGAGTTTGTGTAATCGGTCTCACCGAGATTACCTTATGCTCTAACCCTAATGAAATCGGTCCCACCGAGTTGACATGTCGATCCCACCGAAAAGCCTAACATTCACATTTTGAACTAAATCGGTCTGACCGAGTTTCATGATTCGGTCCCATCGAGTTTGGTGATTTGTGTGTAATGGTTAGATTTTGTGTGGAGGCTATATATACCCCTCCACCCTTCCTTCATTAGTAAGGAGAGCCATCAGAACGTGCCTACACTTCCAACATACATTTTCTAAGAGAGAACCACCTACTCATGTGTTGAGAGCAAGATATTCCATTCCAACCATATGAATCTTGATCTCTAGCCTTCCCCAAGTTGCTTTCCACTCAAATCATCTTTCCACCAAATCCAAATCCGTGAGAGAGAGTTGAGTGTTGGGGAGACTATAATTTGAAGCACAAGAGCAAGGAGTTCATCATCAACACACCATCTATTACCTTTTGGAGAGTGGTGTCTCCTAGATTGGTTAGGTGTCACTTGGGAGCCTCTGACAAGATTGTGGAGTTGAACCAAGGCGTTTGTATGGTCAAGGAGATATCCTACTTCGTGAAGATCTACCCTAGTGAGGCAAGTCCTTCATGGGCGATGGCCATGGTGGGATAGACAAGGTTGCTTCTTCGTGGACCCTTCGTGGGTGGAGCCCTCCGTGGACTCGCGCAACTATTACCCTTCGTGGGTTGAAGTCACCATCAACGTGGATGTACGATAGCTTCACCTATCGGAACCACGCCAAAAATCTCCGTGTCTACATTGCGTTTGCTCCCTCCAAACTCCTCGCTTTACCTTCATATGCAAATGTTTTACATTCCGCTGCTATACTCTTAGACTTGCGTGTGTAGGTTGATTGCTTGACTTGTGCTAAGTTGTTAAAATCTACCAAGACTTAAAAGTGGGAAAGGCTAGATTTTATTTGGTCAAGTAGTCTAATCACCCCCCATCTAGACATACTTTCGATCCTACATCACCCTAGGTGGGCATAACCAACCAGGGCGCGCTTGGGCCTCCTGGCACGCCCTGGTGGGTTGTGCTCCCCTTAGAGCACCCCCAGGCACTGCCTTGCCCCATTGGGTGTCTTTTGGTCCATAAAAAATCTCCGTAAAGTTTCATTGTATTTGGATTCCGTTTAGTATTAATTTCCTGCGATGTAAAAAACATGCAGAAAACAACAACATTCGTTAGGCACTATGTCAATAGGTTAGTACCAAAAAATGATATAAAATGACTATAAAATGATTATAAAACATCCAAGATTGATAATATAACAGCATGGAACAATAAAAAATTATAGATACGTTGGAGACGTATCAATTTCTTCCATATCACAAGTTTGTATAAAGCTTATTTTCTTCATGCTAATAGATCATGCATATTTATAGGAGCAATTTTTATTGCTTGCACCGATGACAACTTTCTTGAAGGATCTTACTCATTCCATAGATAGGTATGGTGGACTCTCATGGGAAAACTTGGTTTAGGGATGTTTGTAAGCACAAGTAGTATCTCTACTTGGTGCAAAGAATTTGGCTAGCATGAGATGGAAAAGCAAGCTTGTCGGTGTACTAGAATAGGGGTACCCTAGTACCCCGAACTTGTGCACGGGCAGTTGCAGCACCCCGCGGCAAGGCTTGCCGGGCGAACGCCAAGATCCTCCGTGGTTCCCTTGGAGCCATTCAAGAACAAAGTATTTAAGCTCAGGAGACAAGGCCCCGGCAAGAGGAGCTTGCCGGGAAGGCCAACCAAGGCACTCCAAGGAACTTGCCGCGACGCGCCACGCGCTCCGGCAAGGCAACAAGGCCCCGGCAAGAGGAGCTTGCCGGGAAGACCAACCAAGGTACCTCGAGGCCCGGTGAGCGGCAAGCTTCCGGACCCGACAAGATAACAACAGCGGCAAGGCGCTTGCCGCGGCAGGCGGCCACTCTGTGCCCACGCTCTAGCGCATCCACCAACGTGTCGCTCTGGAGGCCTCTCTAGGAGCGCATGGTGGGGGGCTGTGCAGCCAGCAGTGCGCAGTGGCATGCGAAGCTGACAAGATCGCCATCGTGGCGAACGGTGGCGCCCCTAACGGTCCTTTTCTGCACTGTTTGGGCGACTCAGATGGGCATTTAATGCCCTTGTCCCCTGCCGTCAGGGTTAGGTATGGTGCACTGTACAAGTAACTATACCAACCACCTCACTTTTTACATTTGTACCCTTCTCTGCATTGCCACCTGTCGGTGACCCCTTTAGCGTATAAAAGGAGGCCCATGCGCAACGTAGAGGAGGTTCGGGGGGGGGGGTCGCGAGGTTCGACTCATTCGTAACCCAGAAAAACACTACGCTCTCTCTCTGGAGCAAGAACACAAGATAATCAAACAAGCAGCAGTAGGAGTGTTATCTCTCCGGAGAGCTCCGAAGCTGGGTAAACTGCTCGTGTGCTTCGCCTTGATCTGCTCTTCGTGTGATCTCCGCCCCCCGCTGAACCGAAAGGGGCCCGGTCCGCTGGCCCCATAGGTGTTCGTGGATCAGTTTCCCCGACATCTTTGGCACGCCAGGTAGGGGGCGTCGAGATTGTGTGAACCTGATCCGGCGTTCACACGAGCTAGATCTTCATTCCCTTCATCAACATGCCACCGAAGAAGAAGACTTCGGCGGCGGCCGCCCCGTCCGCGTCACTTCCGCCACCGTTGGAGCAAGCGGGTGGTGGAATGGACGCCAGCGGAAGAATGGACGTCGACGAGGAAGCTTATGATGCTGCCAGGTCCAAGGACAAGGCTGCACAAACCTCGGCGACTGTACATGTTCCGCGCCACTCTCAGGAGGCGCAAGACCAACAGCGTCATGGCACTCGCAGTGCCATGCACATGATAGGCCAAGACCAAGCTGGTGGATCTCAGGGCGCTCAAGACCAGCATGCACGCCAGCGTGCTGGCACGAGCGGGGCACGGTCGCCTGGACGGGATACTGCTCCTTCTAACATAGTTAGAAGTCCGAGCACGTCCCGCTCCTCGCGCCGTCCGCCACTGCCACCCACCACTCCAGCAGAAGCTTTGGCGCGAGCTCAACTGCTCCTAGATTACCCTCCGACGTTGGACAAGATCGACGAATGGAGGGCAACCATTCAGAGTCTCATCGGCTACGCCAACGGCGACACTCCACGGCGGCCGAGCGCGTCGCCACTGCGGCAGGGTTGCCGGGCGCGAGCCGGTGGCGACGAAACGGGTGGAGGTGCAACTACCATGCAATCACCACCCCGAAGGCCAAGATCGCCGACTCACCGGGTCCACATCGACAGCGACTCCACCGCATCGTCGGATCCACGAGCTCGTCGCGATCAACGCCAAGTTCTTCATGATCGACAACAAGAAGACGCTCGAACTCGCATCGAGCGCCAAAGAGAAGCGCGACGTCAATCCGACAAGCGCGCTGGGCCCTCTGTTGACATGCATGCGCCAGGGGAACCAGACGATCTGCCGTACGCGGTAGGTTGCGCTGCGTTCACTCGTGAGCTGCGGCAAGTCCAGTGGCCTAGCACGAAGAACTTCAAGCCAGACGTACCGGAGAAGTACGACGGCAAGACGCATCCGTCGGAGTTCCTCAGCATCTACACCATTGCGGTGCAGGCTGCCGGGGGACGGGATCACAAGATCCTTGCCAACTACTTCCCGCTGGTGCTCAAGCCCAACGTCAGATCCTGGCTCATGCACTTGCCGGACAACTCCATATCCTCTTGGGCTGATCTGTGCCATCAGTTTGTCGGCGCCATCACAGGAGGACACAAGCCTCATGGCCAGGAGAGTGATCTCCATCTGCTAGCCCAGAAGGAAGGAGAGCCCCTGCGCAAGTACATTCAGAGATTCAGCAGTGTGCAGCACAACATCCCAGACGTCCACCCTGTCGCGGTGATCAGCGCATTCCATCAGAACGTGCGAAACCGCAGGATGCGGGAGGAAATGGCGATGTGCAAGATCAGGGACGTCAGTGAGTTATATGCACTGGCCGACAAGTGTGCACGTGCTGAGGAAGGGAGGAGACTCCCCGGAGAGAATGTAGGAGCGGGAGGATCTGACAGTGAAGATGCTTCCCCGGCAAGGAAAAACCGGCGGCGGAACAACAGGAAGAAGAAAGGCAAAGAGGTGCTAGTTGTTGAGCAGTCCGGCAACGGTGGTGGCACCAAGAAAGCCAAAGCTGGTGACTCCGGCAAGGAGGTTGCCGCGGAGGTGGCGGTCGCCGACAAGCAGGACGGCACCAACAAGCAGTATTGTAAGATCCACCGCACCAAGGGCCATGATCTCCAGAGCTGCAGAAAAGTCGAGCAGCTTGTTGAGCAGCAGAAAGCTGAATACGAGCGGCACGACAGGGAGAAGGCCCAGGAAGGTGCTGGGGGATCCAGCAAGAAACGTTCCGGCTGAGGAGGATGCCGCGGCAAGGCCAAGCAGCGGCAAGGAGACAGACCTCCTCGCGGCCGCGACAAGGATGAAGATGACGACGACGATGAAGACATGGATGATGAGGAGACTGATGAGCAGGAGTTCCAGAAAGCCACAGAGGTCCTGTGCGTTGACGGTGGTGCTTCTCTGCATACCTCACACCGTCAGCTCAAGCAATGGGTGCGGGAAGTTAATGCAGCAGAACCACCCGTCGAGTCACGCAAGCCTCTTAAATGGTCCAGCACGCCTATCATCTTTGATATTGAGGACCACCCTGATCGCATAACTGCGGTCGGGTGCTTGCCGATGTTGGTGTCTCCAACAATCCGCAACCTCAAGGTCACTAAGATGCTAGTTGACGGCGGGGCCGACTTGAACCTGATCTCCTCCGCGGTGCTCCAGAAACTCCAGATCCCTGACAGCGAGCTCGAAGAGACCGGTACATTTCAAGGAATCAACCCGGGAAGAAGCAAGCCGAAGGGAAAGATCACGTTGCCGGTAACATTTGGCAGCGAGCTGAACTTCAGGACTGAGAAGGTCACATTTGATGTTGCTGACTTTCCATTACCTTACAATGGAATCCTTGGCCGTCCGGCACTCACCAAGTTCATGGCAGCCTCTCACTATGCGTACAACGTACTGAAAATGCCAGGCCCGATAAGTGTCATCTCTGTCCCTGGCGACAAGAAGGATGCTCTTATCTGTGCCAACAAGATCTACCGGGAAGCAGCAGCCGCAGCAGAACGCAAGACACTTGCCGCTGAAGCTCCCGGGGGGAAGAATAAGACCAAGTCCGGCAAGAGCTCTGATGCCCACTCCAGGCAAGCGCACCTCTTCGGAGTGCCGCGCTACCGTCGAGGACGCACCATCGAGCTCCACCGGCAAGTGTAAGAAGGCAATGACAGCTCCACCTGAGACCAAGAAGGTGTCCACCAAGGAGGACGGCACTGGTGGTACCTTCACCATCAGCGCCACTCTTGACCCCAAATAGGAAAGCGCGCTCGTTGCTTTCCTGCGGGCGAATGTCGACGTGTTTGCGTGGCAACCGTCTGATATCCCCGGTGTTCCCAGGAAAGTAATTGAGCACCACCTTGCCGTCTGTCCTCATGCGCGGCCCGTCAAGCAGAAAGTCAGGAAACAGGCAGTGGAGCGCCAAGAATTCATCGCAGAAGAAATCAAGAAGTTGGAAGCAGCAGGCCTTGTCAGAGGAGTGCTCCGTCCCACGTGGTTGGCCAATCCTGTTGTCGTGCGCAAGGCTAACAGGAAATGGAGGCTTTGTATTGACTTCACTGATGTTAATAAAGCTTGTCCCAAAGACCCATTTCCCTTGCCGCGCATTGACCAGATTGTTGACTCCACAGCCGAATGTGATTTGCTTTCATTTCTTGATGCATACTCAGGATACCATCAGATCTTCATGGCAGAAGAGGATGAAGAGAAAACCGCATTTATCACCCCGTGTGGCACGTACTGCTTCGTACGGATGCCTTTCGGTTTGAAGAATGCTGGTTCAACATTCGCAAGGGTAGTCCACCACGCTTTTGAGCCGCAGATGCACAGAAATGTGGAAGCCTACATGGATGACATAGTGGTCAAAAGCAAGAACAGGGCAACCCTGATTCAAGATTTAGACGAGACATTTGCAAATCTGCGCAAGATCAACCTCAAGCTTAACCCCGAGAAGTGCATGTTTGGAGTCCCTTCCGGCAAGCTTCTCGGGTTCTTCGTGTCTCAGTGGGGAATTGAAGCCAATCCCGACAAGATCAAGGCCATTGAGCAGATCGAAGCACCAAAGCGCGTCAAGAATGTACGAAGGCTTGCCGGTTGCGTGGCTGCTCTCAGCAGGTTTATCTCTAGATCTGCTGAGTGCGCCCTGCCATTTTTCAAAATTTTGAAAACGGCAGGTCCAATAAAATGGACTCCGGAGGCGGAGGCTGCGCTGCAGGACTTGAAGAGATACCTGTCCTCCACTCCAACACTTGTCGCACCTAAGCCGCAAGAGAAGTTGCTGCTGTATATAGCGGCAACCAATCAAGTGGTTAGTGCTGCGTTAGTGGCGGAGAGGGAGGCAGATGATGAGCCAGCAACCACGGCAGATGCATCCAGCGACAAGCAGGGGGCTTCGCCGACAAGCTCTGGTCCCGACAGAGATGGATCTGCGCAGGAGCATGATAAGATGCAGAAGAGAATGGTGCAGCGTCCAGTTTACTTTGTCAGTTCCCTTCTACAGGGGGCTAGATCAAGGTACTCTGGTGTGCAGAAGTTGCTTTTCGGCCTCCTCATGGCCTCAAGAAAGCTGCGCCATTACTTCCAAGCACATGAGATCACAGTCGTCACTCGTTTTCCGCTGAAGAGGATACTGCAAAATCCAGAAGCGACAGGCGGGATTGTCGAGTGGGCGCTGGAACTGTCAAGCTTTGGCCTCAAGTTTGAGAGCACTTCAACTATCCAAAGCAGGGCATTGGCAGAGTTCATAGCAGAATGGATGCCAACACCAGATGAAGAAATTCCAGAGACGAGCATCCCCGTCAAAGAGGCAAGCAAAGAGTGGCTGATATACTTTGATGGTGCCTTCTCGCTGCAAGGCGCCAGTGCGGGCGTGCTGCTTGTCACGCCCACCGGAGAGCACCTCAAGTACGTAGTCCAGATGCACTTTCCCAAAGAGCAAGCAACCAACAATACTGCAGAGTATGAAGGATTGCTTGCCGGTCTCAGAATCGCAGCAGACCTTGGGATCAAGAAGCTCATTGTCAGGGGTGACTCACAGCTTGTCGTCCGCCAAGTGAACAAGAATTACCAGAGTCCATTGATGGAAGCATATGTTGATGAAGTGAGGAAGCTAGAAGAGCACTTTGACGGCCTACAGATGGAGCATATCCCAAGAGCTTAGAATGACATTGCTGATGGCCTGTCAAAGTGCGCCGCACTAAAGTTACCTGTGGAACC
Source organism: Triticum aestivum (assembly GCF_018294505.1). Lineage (NCBI taxonomy): Eukaryota > Viridiplantae > Streptophyta > Magnoliopsida > Poales > Poaceae > Triticum > Triticum aestivum. The sequence goes on along the minus strand of NC_057812.1, from coordinate 492,145,518 downwards.
AGGGATCTTTGTGCTCAAGTTGACTCAACCATCCGTAACACCATCAACTGGACAAAGCAAGAAGAGGAAGTTGGTTTCTGGTGACTACTTTCCAGCAGAGCTCCCCGAAGCCGCCACTAAGAAAGTCCCCAAGATCAACACCAAGGATGCTGAGGGGCAGTCTGCTCCGGCAAGCCTTATGGTTTGTTCCGTTGAAGCAGACGCTCCCAACAAGTTTTGCTCCGGCAAGCTTGCCGGGGAACATCAAGCTCCGGCAGGGCCGCAAGTCCTTGCCGTAGAAGCGGATGTTCCCGCAGCAACAGATGTGCCTTTAGTCCTTGTTGTCGAGCCACAAGCTCCAGCATGGGCACAACAGATTGTCCATTTCCTTCAGACAGGAGAACTTCCCGAAGAGCAATAAGAAGCGGAAAAAGTAGCCCGGCAGTCAAGTATGTACCAGTTTGTCGATAGCATACTGTACAGAAGAAGACTCAACAGTGTGAAATTGAAGTGTATTTGCCGGGAAGATGGACAAAAGCTGTTGGCAGAGATACATGGAGGCATATGTGGCCACCACATTGGCGCAAGAGCACTTGCCGGCAAAGCTTTCCTGCAAGGTTTCTTTTGGCCGACAGCCCTCCAGGATGCAACTGCACAAGTAACCAAGTGTGAAGCGTGCCAGTTCCACTCCAAACAGATACACCAGCCAGCTCAAGCTCTCCAGACGATCCCTTTATCCTGGCCATTTTCGGTCTGGGGGCTCGATATCCTCGGCCCTTTCCCCCGAGCTGTCGGGGGCTTTGAGTACTTGTACGTCGCAATCGACAAGTTCACAAAGTGGCCGGAAGTGCAGCCAGTGAGGAAGGTGACAGCACAGTCAGCAGTCAAGTTCTTTAGGTCAGTTGTTTGCCATTTCGGGATCCCTAACAGGATCATCACCGACAACGGCACACAATTCACGAGCCGCACATTCATGCAGTACGTCCAAGACCTTGGCGCCAAGGTCTGCTTCGCTTCTGTTGCTCATCCAAGAAGCAACGGTCAAGCAGAGAGGGCAAATGCTGAAGTGCTGCGCGGGCTCAAGACCAGAACTTTCAACAGGCTGCGCAAGTGCGGAAGAAACTGGATCGAGGAGCTGCCGGTGGTTCTTTGGTCGATCAGAACGACGCCAAATCGAGCCACTGGCCAGACGCCTTTCGCTCTAGTCTATGGAGCAGAGGTAGTTCTCCCCACGGAACTCGTATACGAATCGCCTCGAGTGCTCGCTTATGATGAGCTTGAGCAAGAACAGCTGCGACAAGACGACGCGCTGCTCCTTGAGGAAGATCGTCTTCAGGCTGCTGTACGAGCTTCTCGATACCAGCAAGCTTTGCGCCGCTACCATAGCCGCAAAGTTAAGGCCAGAAGCTTCGAGGAAGGCGACCTTGTTCTTCGGCGCGTTCAGTCTGCCAAGAATTCCAACAAGTTGACGCCAAAGTGGGAAGACCCTTATCGGGTGAAACGAGTCACAAGGCCCGGCGCTGTCCGCCTTGAGACCGAAGATGGCATTTTGGTGAGCAACTCCTGGAACATAGAACATCTTCGTAAGTTTTTCCCGTAGGGCGCAGTTGCCGGAACCCGTTTCGGCAACCACCTTTTGTACAAGTCTTGCCGCTGTTGCATATAATCCTTTGTACAAAGCCGGGCGCAGATCCCGTGCATAAGTAAAACCCCATGTGCTCCGCACAACTTGTCCATTTCATGCATTAGTTTCTTTCTTGCATGCTTTATCTGACACTTTGTGCAGCACCTACATCCGGTAAGAAATAACGAGCCGAAGGGCTCCATATCATTATTTTCTCTTCTTTCTTCTTTTCAACAAAGGAAAAGAAGGTTCCCTCGCACACAAGTTTGCCGGGGGGGAAGGAGAAGATTGTGGTATGGACCAGGCGTCGTTCAAGCAAAGTTTTGCCTTGCCGGGAAGCAAATGACAGAAAAGCTAAGTTGCCAAAGTTTGAGCAATCAGTTTTTAAATTTTTGAGTTATCTTCCTCGAACGACCCTGCTTTGTATGGAAAACCTATGTGCGGAGGAGCCAACTCGTGGCTAGTTGCGCCCTTACTTTGTTTCGAGTCCGCTCAACAACTTAAGTGTGCTGCATCTAGTCGCGACAAGGTTTCTTGTCGGAAGCAGCGCCACCAGCAGGCTGCTGACGTTCCGCACTCAGCGCTCGCGGCTCGGGTGCCTACGCCAACAAGTTCCCTAGAAGCGTAGGGTAAAAACATACAAAGGAAGGAATCTAGTAGAGGAAATAACATAGCAATTGATAACAGAAATAAAGTTATATTACAAGATAACTTGTCGCAGCTCTAACAGACTGTTTTCATAATGTGATTAGCAGCGACAAGGGAAAAGAAGAAATGAGCGGCCTAGTCTACGCGATCGCCCTCGACCCTCTTGATCTCACTCACCTTGTCCACAATGGGTGCGACAAGGGCCTTGAGTGCATCCCGATCGGCGTCTGGCGGCAAGGACTTGAGGACGTTGGTGAAGCTGAGGCCTGGATTGCAGAAGGCCACCTTCATCAGCACCTTCTGGAGAACCCCGGCGCAGATTCTGCGCGACTCATCGGCCAGCTGCTTTGGGATCCTCTCCCGGAGCCACTGGAGTGCCGTCACCACGCCCTTGAAGAACAGGCTGAGCTTGGCGCTGGGTTGGAGATTCTCGTCGGAGGGATACCCAAAGTCCTCCATTCCCAGCTGCGCCAGCTCCTCGTTGATGACTGCGGCAATATTCACCAGACCCTCGGTCCAGTGCTCCACAGTATCTCCGAATGAGTTCTGGGTAACTGCGATGCTCTCCAGCAGCGCCTTGTCAGCCTTGACCTTCTCCGACAAGGTCTTCTCCCGCTCCTTGGTGTTGTCTAGCGTCTGCGTCAGCGTGGCCAGCTTCAACTTCAGGTCTGCATTGGAATCCTTGGCGGCGCTGAGCTCCTTGCCCCTCTCAGCGAGAAGATCTTGCAGCTCACCGTGGGCGGCAGCATCCTTCTCACGCTCACGCTTGAGCGCAGCAAGCTCCTCGCCGCTCTTCCCGATGTTGGCCTCCAGCTGCGCCACCTTCTCCTCCAGCTCTTTCTTGGCAGCCTCTGCGATTGCGGCAGCGTCCTTTGCCTCCTTGAGCGCCCCGCCAAGTGCTTGCTCGCGCTCGGCGAGCTCCTCCTCGTAGTTGTCGAGCTTGGCCTTCTGCTGCACCAATTCGCCTTCTCGCGCGGACTGCTTCTCGGCGGCCAGCCTTTGTTCCTCCTCAGCTTCGGCCTTCTCGAGAAGGAAGGCCGTGCGCTCCTCGTCGAGTCGCTCCCGCTCCTGTGCTAGGGACCGGAGAGCTTCTTGATTGTGGCCCCGGAGCTCCTCCTCGCGCTTCTCCATGTCAACTCCCGCCTTCACGACAAGTGCTTCTCGGGAAGCCAGCTTGGCTTGTCGTGCACGATAAAGTGACAGCAGCTCCTCCTCCTTAGGCTCGCCACTGCTGCTGCTGGGCGCGTCGACCAACGACAGTCTAGCAGTGGCGAGCACCTCCTCATCAAAAGTTTCCCCCTCGACCGGCGCCCTGGAGCTCGACGCCCAGGGTAGCTTGATGAAGATATCGTCACCGGCCTTCAAGTAGGCGCCGGGCTGGGGCTCCTCGGAGCCCGGCTCCGCAGAAGCGGCAGAGGGATCGGCGGTCGGTGCAGCACCTGGCGCTCCTGCGGCCTCAGGGTCATCAATGCGATCGCCCGACCCCTCGCCGGCTTCTGCGGTGGCAGCCTTGGCGGCCTCCTCGCCGGCGGTCTCATCAGCATCGGCCCCTTCCTCGCCGGCGCCCTCTGTCTCCATTGGCTCAGCAGCAGATGGGTCTGAAGAACGAAGAAGGGAGAAAAATCAATCAAAAATCCAAGAGAAGAAAATCAGAAGAAGAAGAACCCAAGGGAAAGTTTTTGGACAAGTGAATTACCTGTGCCAAGATCTGCAGTTGCGGTTTCGGCCGCCGCAGGATCGACGGTGCTGCCCCTTGCAGGAGAGCGCTCCCTTACCGGGAACTCCTCCCTTGGCGGCGTAGTCGAAGCAGATGGCACTTTGGGACCAGCTTCCGGGCGCTCCTGATATGGCTGCTCTGCTCCTACACAAATCAACAAGCAAGATATCAACAAAGGAAAAAGCACTCATGCGCGCCTGACAGCAGAAAGCTAACTATGAACTTACGCTGGGGGCTGCGCTGGGGGCTGCTTTGAGGAGTGGTTGCCGGGTCCGTCAAGGTGGTCTTGGACCCACCCCCTGCTGACACGGTGAGGTCATCTTCGATGACAATCACCGCGGCCTTGGCCCTCTTCGCCGCTCTCTGGGCCAGCGTCCTGAAAAGAAAAGAGTCCAGATTGAAGCAAGTCAGATACAAGATAAAAACAACAAGATTGAAGAACTACAAGAGCACCAAAGAAACTTACTCTTCTTCCTCCTCGTCGGAGCTGAGCGTGGAAAGATCGAAGTCCGGCTCCCCTCCGGTGCGGCGAGGCGGAGGAGTAGGATCCCTTGCCCGCTTGGCGGGGGCGGTGGCGGTGGCCCGGGAAGATCCCGCTCCAGTTGCCGCTGCTGCGTGAGGCACTCCCGTGGCAACATTGCTTGCCGCGGTAGAGCGTGTCGCACGGCTCGGCGGCTGTTGACCCGGCTGCCGCCCCGCTACGTCCGCGGCCCTGTGAAGACACCTTCTTGGCGGGGCCGGGGGCTCCGCCTGCGGCAATCTTTCTGAAGGCTCGGGCTCTTCCTCGCCGGCCTGGCTCGGCTCAGCTTCAGAGCCGGCAGGCTCTTCCTCGCCAATAAACTCCGCGCGCTCGGCGAGGTTTGCCGCCTCTGCCGCCTCCGCCTCCTCCACAGTGAACCCGAACGCGCCCGCGGCGGCTGCGGCCTCAACCTCTTCCGCCCTAGTGGCGATGCGCTGCAGCTCCTCATCGGTGGTGTCACGGGTGAGGCTCTTCTGCTCGTCAGCGCGGACCGGCACTTCTTCCAAGTTGTCGAAGAACGCTTGCACGACGTCATCCGCAGTCTCTTGCCAAGTTGGAACGATTCCGTGTGAATCGCATAACGGCATCATGGCGCGGGTCCGGTCAAGCGAAGAATTATTGCACAATGGAACAACGCCCCTCGCTAGCGTGAATGGTTGCTGGGGATCGCGTTTGAACAACTCTAGGAGCATTGCATCCAGCTCCATGACGGTGAAGTTGTAGTTGAGGCCCGGCCGCAGCCTCATGATGTCCGCCGAGTTCTTGAATTCCCAGGCGGGCCTCCCTCTCCTGCAGGGGGGCGATGCGGTGGCGGAGGAAATCTGCGCCTACAACGCCTACAATGAGCCCGGCAAGCCTGAGCCGAAGGATCCTAGTAATGGCGATCTTCAGCCTCTCGTCTTTCGGGGCCACGTTGCTCCAGTCATTGCCGTGCACTATTGGAGCTTGGCGCACGGCGGTGAAGGGCTGCGGATTCTCCTCGACGATCCAGCACCACTCCGCTCTCCACTCCTCCCACTTGCTGCGGAGCTCACCCTCCAAGTACGCCTCCTTCTTGCCGACTCTCGAGATCCAGGCGATCCCTCCGGCAAGCGGCTCTCCTCTCTCTACCCGAGGTATGAAGAAGTGGCGGAAAAGGGCAACATTGGGGTGGACTCCGACAAAGTTTTCGTACAAATGTGTGAAAACTGCCATGGTCAGAACGGCGTTGGGGGTGAAATCAAGGAGGCGGAAGCCGAGGGTATTCATGATATCGCAGAAGAACTCCGAGAAGGGCGGGCAGAGCCCGCAATAGAAGAACAACGCGAAGAATGGGTACCCGTTTGGAGCCAGTCCCGAAGCAGCGGCCGAGAGTACCCTCGTGCGCGGATGCGCACGCGTCTCCGTCGCCCAAAAGAGGTAGAAGTACTCCCTCAACTCCTTCGCACCGAGCTGAGGGGAGAAGATCGCCCGCTCCTTCCGCAGCACCGCGAGCCGCTGCGCCTCGGCCCACTTCACGCCCTTTCCCTTGTCGGCTTTCGGAGCCATGGCGGAGGTTGTGGGGGAGGTCGACGGCGTTGGTGATGCTGGTGGCAATGGGGGGCGGAGCGCTGCTCTCTCGACTTCGAGAAGAAGGGGGGGAGCGGCGGAGGTTCGTGAAGATGGAGTAGTAGCAACCAGCGGGGGGAACGAACTGCCCCTGTTTCCTCTGCTTATAAAGAGGGACGGGGCGGACGTTTCGCCCTTCCGAATAAAGAACCACCCACGATCTCTCCCACGACGCCGCATTCAACGCGTGCCGTTAGGAGAGAGGGCGGTGGATACGGAGCGAGATTCGGCGTGGCCCAGTCCGCGTGTGCCCGTGCCCTGCCTTGGGCCTGGCCCAACAGCGCTCGACACCGTGTCTGGCCCAGGCCCGGGGGCTCCTGTCGGTGTACTAGAATAGGGGTACCCTAGTACCCCGAACTTGTGCACAGGCAGTTGCAGCACCCCGCGGCAAGGCTTGCCGGGCGAACGCCAAGATCCTCCGTGGTTCCCTTGGAGCCATTCAAGAACAATGTATTTAAGCTCAGGAGACAAGGCCCCAGCAAGAGGAGCTTGCCGGGAAGGCCAACCAAGGCACTCCAAGGAACTTGCCGCGACGCGCCACGCGCTCCTGCAAGGCAACAAGGCCCCGGCAAGAGGATCTTGCCGGGAAGACCAACCAAGGTACCTCGAGGCCCGGTGAGCGGCAAGCTTCCGGACCCGACAAGATAACAGCAGCGGCAAGGCGCTTGCCGTGGCAGGCGGCCACTCTGTGCCCACGCTCCAGTGCATTCACCAACGTGTCGCTCTGGGGGCCTCTCCAGGAGCGCGTGGCGGGGGGCTGTGCAGCCAGCGGTGCGCAATGGCATGCGAAGCTGACAAGATCGCCATCATGGCGAACGGTGGCGCCCCTAACGGTCCTTTTCTGCACTGTTTGGGTGACTCAGACGGGCATTTAATGCCCTTGTCCCCTGCCGTCAGGGTTAGGTAGGGTGCACTATACAAGTAACTATACCAACCACCTCACTTTTTACATTTGTACCCTTCTTTGCGTTGCCACCTATCGGTGACCCCTTTAGCGTATAAAAGGAGGCCCATGCGCAACGTAGAGGAGGTTCGGGGGGGGGGGGGTTCGCGAGGTTCGACTCATTCGTAACCCAGAAAAACACTACGCTCTCTCTCTGGAGCAAGAACACAAGATAATCAAACAAGCAGCAGTAGGAGTGTTATCTCTCCGGAGAGCTCCGAAGCTGGGTAAACTGCTCGTGTGCTTCGCCTCGATCTGCTCTTCGTGTGATCTCCGCCCCCCGCCGAACCGAAAGGGGCCCGGTCCGCCGGCCCCATAGGTGTTCGTGGATCAGTTTCCCCGACAAAGCTCAACATGTTGGATGATCCATGACAATATAACTTCTATTCGGATATAAGAAAATGTAACCCATTATATTGTCTTCCTTGTCCAACATCAACTTTTTAGCATGTCATATGTTAATGAGTGCTTACAATTACAAAAGATGTCCAAGATAGTATATTTATATGTGAAACCTCTCTTTCTTTATTACTTCCTATTAATTGCAACAATGACCAAAACTATGTTTGTCAACTCTCAACAACTTTTATTCATCATAATCTTTATATGTGAAGTCATTACTCTCCATAAGATCAATATATGATCTTTTTATTTATTCCTTTTATTTAACTCCCTCAAGATCATAGCAAGAAATCAAAGGCCTTAACTCAAAACTACTCTTTATTATATATATCACGGACTCGATTACATAGAGGGAACATAAAGCAAAACTCAAAGCTAGATCATACTAAAACTTTATTCTACTAGATCAAGATGTAACCAGAAGGATTGAACTAAGAAAAACGATAAAGATAGAGGTGTGATGGTGACACGATACCGGGGCACTCCCCCAAGCTTGGCAATTGCCAAGGGGAGTGCCCATACCCATGTATTTAGATCTCTTTCTTCGGGGGTGGTGATGAAGGAGTTGTTGATGAAGTAGGCTTGTCATCCATCTTCCAAGGCATAGGCTCACCATCATAGAAAGATGAAAGAGTCTCCGGGATCGTCAAATCTACAGCCAAACTCATCCTATTAAATATGTATTCATTCTCACAGTTTTGGTTTTGCAGGTCATAGAACTGAGCTTGGAGATGCTCGATTTTCTTGTGAAGCTTGACGATGGTCTCCCCAATGTTCTTGGCATCCAGCTTGTGATTGTTGGTAAACTCCGTGATCATCATGTGATTGGCGTTAAGTCCACGCTCCACCATCCCTTGACACTTGAAAACTTGCTCCTCCATTGCTTCGAGTCTTGTCTCCACGCTTCCGGTCTTCTTCGACCCCTCAACATTGCGGATGTGCAGCACCCCCTCACGCATCTCAATGGCTTGAGGGTGTCACAACACCTCCGCAAGGTAGGGGTTGATGACCTTCTCGGAAAACTTGTCATTGGGGGCGCTTGGAGACGTCATGGTGATCTAGATCTGTCAAAAAAATAGCTCAAAACAAGACCAGGAGATATTTGCGTGGTACGGTGGTCAGAAACTTCGGGAGATTATATAATGAATTTTTACCGATCATAAGAAGTATCACGCAAGAAAACAGAGTCCAGAGGGCAAATGAGGTGGCCACAAGGACGGGGGGCGTGCCCTCCAACCTTGTGGTGGCATCGTTTCTCTTTCGGACTATTTTTAAATTTCCTAATTTTTTTAAATATTACAAAACGGAGAAAATTTATCATTGGAAACATTTTGGAGTCGGTTTACTTACCATACCACATACCTATTCCTTTTCGTAGCCTGAAACATTCTGGGAGGTGTCCTGAAAGTGCAACTATCCCTAGGTGGTTTTGGTAATTCATAACAACATATAGCTCATTGGGTTAATGCTATTCCAAGATGACTATTTCAGGAAAGCTCAATGATTGGCATGGCATGGATGTGAAAGTGGAACCCTCAAAATGCTAAGGACAAAGGATTGGCTCAAGCTCAAAAGCTCAAGACTCTTCATTTTATATTTTAGTGATCCAAGATCACATTGAGTCTTTAGGAAAAGCCAATACTATCAAGGAGGGATGAGGTGTTGCTTAATGAGCCTCTTGCTTCATGTGCTTAGTGATATGCTCCAAAACCCTCAACTACTTTCCCATATCCACATATGACCTAAACCCTAAGCCAAACTCGGTCTTACCGATTCTTTCTATCCGGCGCCACCGAGTTTCACTTGTCATAAGCCACTGCCAAACCCTAGCAAATTCGGTTCTACCGATAGGGATCTCGGTCTCACCGAGATGGGATTGCAAACTCTCTGTTTCCCTTTCGTAACTTTTCGGTCTCACCGAAAGAGCGAATCGGTCCCACCGAGATTGCAATGTAAATTCAGTGTTTCCTTTTTGTAACTTTTCGGTCTCACCGAAAGAGCAAATCGGTCCCACCGAGTTTGCCTGACCAACTCTCTGGTTAGCTAATTACCAAAATCGGTCTCACCGAGTTTGTGTAATCGGTCTCACCGAGATTACGTTATGCCCAAACCCTAACCATATCGGTCCTACCGAGTTGCATGTCAGTCCCACCGAAAATCTCTAACGGTCACTAGGTTTACCTTTTCGGTCCGACCGAGTTTGTTGATTCGGTCCCACCGAGATTGGAAAACTGTGTGTAACGGTTGGATTTTGTGTGGAGGCTATATATACCCCTCCACCTCCTCTTCATTCGTGGAGAGAGCCATCAGAACACATACACAATTCCAACTCATATGTTCTGAGAGAGAACCACCTACTCATGTGTTGAGACCAAGATATTCCATTCCTACCATATGAATCTTGATCTCTAGCCTTCCCCAAGTTGCTTTCCACTCAAATCTTCTTTCCACAAAATCCAAATCCTATGAGAGAGAGTTGAGTGTTGGGGAGACTATCATTTGAAGCACAAGAGCAAGGAGTTCATTACCTACACACCATTTGTTACTTCTTGGAGAGTGGTGTCTCCTAGATTGGCTAGGTGTCACTTGGGAGCCTCCGACAAGATTGTGGAGTTGAACCAAGGAGTTTGTAAGGGCAAGGAGATCGCCTACTTCGTGAAGATCTACCGCTAGTGAGGCAAGTCCTTCGTGGGCGATGGCCATGGTGGGATAGACAAGGTTGCTACTTCGTGGACCCTTTGTGGGTGGTTGCTTCTTCGTGGACCCTTCGTGGGTGGAGCCCTCCGTGGACTCGCGCAACCGTTACCCTTTGTGGGTGGAGCCCTCCGTGGACTCGCGCAACCGTTACCCTTCGTGGGTTGAAGTCTCCATCAACGTGGATGTAGGATAGCACCACCTATCCGAACCACGGGAAAAACATCCGTGTCTCCAATTGCGTTTGAATTCTCCAAACCCTTCCCTTTACATTCTTGCAAGTTGCATGCTTTACTTTCCGCTGCCAATATACTCTTTGCATGCTTGCTTGAATTGTGTGATGATTGCTTGACTTGTCCTACAATAGCTAAAATCTGCCAAGAACTAAAATTGGGAAAAGGTTAAGTTTTTATTTGGTCAAGTAGTCTAATCACCCCCCCTCTAGACATACTTTCGATCCTACAAGTGGTATCAGAGCTTTGGTCTCCATTTGCTTTGATCTCCATAGCTTTTGGTGGTCATAGCCTTGGTTTCACAACCTAGGAGAGTATGGCGTCTAGCGAGGGAAATTATCACCGTAGAGGTCCTTACTTTGATGGTACTAATTTTGCTAGTTGGAAGCATAAAATGAAAATGCATATTCTTGGACATAACCCCGCTGTTTGGGCTATTGTGTGTGTTGGTTTGCAAGGTGACTTCTTTGATGGGAAAGAACCAAACCGTGAAGCTACCGCGGATGAGTTGAAGATGTTGCAATACAATGCTCAAGCTTGTGATATTCTCTTCAACGGATTGTGCCCCGAAGAATTCAACAAAATCAGCCGTCTTGAGAATGCAAAGGAAATTTGGGACACTTTGATTGATATGCACGAAGGTACCGACTCCGTCAAGGAATCCAAGTTGGATGTGCTTCAAAGTCAACTTGACAAGTTCAAAATGAAGGATGGTGAAGGTGTCGCTGAAATGTACTCTAGGCTTGCTCTCATCACAAATGAGATTGCCGGCTTAGGAAGTGAAGAGATGACCGATAGATTCATCATCAAGAAGATTCTAAGAGCCTTGGATGGAAAATATGATACCGTGTGCACATTGATCCAAATGATGCCCAATTACAAAGATCTCAAGCCAACGGAGGTGATTGGAAGAATTGTTGCTCATGAGATGTCACTTAAGGATAAAGAGGAACTTCACAACAAATCAAGTGGTGCCTACAAAGCCTCATGTGAAGCCCCTACATCATCAAGTGAGAAACAAAACTTCAATGAAGAATTGAGCTTAATGGTGAAGAACTTCAACAAGTTCTACAAGAGTAGAAGCAAAGATAGAAGCTTCAAGTCAAGGTCCTACAATGACAAAAGATCTTCTAGTCGAGAGCGAAACTGCTACAGTTGTGGAAGACCCGGACACTATTCCAATGAGTGTACGGCTCCCTACAAGAGAAGAGAAGATTCTCCAAAAAGAAGAAGCAAAGAATCACCACCAAGAGAGAGAAGGAGTAGAGATGATCGTTATGAACGAAGATACTCACGGAGAAGCAAGGATTCGGAAAGGAAGGAAAAATCATCAAGGAGCTACACAAAACGAAGACATCAAGCTCATGTTGGTGAATGGGTATCCGGCTCCGACTCCGACAGCCACTCCGAGAGAAGTTATCACTCCGACTCCGAAGATACTCAAGATGAAGGTGTTGCCGGTCTAGCACTTGTGTCAACCAACTCCTACGACATATTTGACTCACCAAATGAAGGAATTGGAAGATGCTTCATGGCCAAAGGTCCTAAGGTAACACACCCCGAGTATGTTGATTTCAATAGTGATGAAGATGACTTGTTAGGTGATGATTTGCTTGTTGACAACTCTAGTGATGAATACTATGATGAAACGTCAATTAATCATGCTAATCAAGATAAAACGAATGACAATGATAAGGAGAAGATTGAGGCTCTAACTAAAGAACTAAACACTCTTAAGTTAGCTCATGAAACTATCTTCGAAGATCATCGAGAACTTTTAAGAGCTCATGAGAAATTACGCTTTGAAAAGCTCAATCTTGAGCAAGAGCATGAGTTCTTAAAAGCAATCAATGATGATCTCCGCAAGAAAAGTTCTTCTTACATTGCCAAGCGTTTACTCTTATCCACTTACATGCCTCAAGTCAAGTCTAGTAACAAGAACAAGAAAGATTCTTCCTCTAGCAGTAACAATGATCATGCTAAATCCAATATTGTTGCTTCTAGTAGTTCTCTTGATTCCACTAATGATTCTCTTAGCCAAGTTACACTTGAGCAAGAAAATAGCTTATTGAAGGGAATTATAGAGAAAGGAGTGTACAAAAGCCTTGCCGGGAGTAAGCAATTCGAGGAAATTGTGCGCAAGCAAGGAATGCACCGGAAGAATCAAGGTGTTGGTTTTGAACGAAAGTTCAATGCCAATGGAGTTGAGTGGGAAGAAGATCAATACCCCAAGACAAAGTTTGTTCCTCAACAAGAGAAGTATGATACTTCTTTCAAGGGGACACAAGCTCAAGATGATCTTCCACCACAAGACTACAAGCAAAAAGGCAAGGACAAGCTTCAAGAGGAAATTGATGCATTTGAAGAAGCTCCTAAGACCTTAGTCAAGTGGATTCCCAAGACTACTTCAAGTTCCACTTCATCAAGTACGACTACAACTCCAAGGATTCCCATCAAGATGGTGTGGATCCAAAAGAAGAAGAACTAGAGAGTTCTTGAGGGTGACTCCGCCAACATACTTCACTCTTATCATTTTGGCAAGAACAAGTGCAATCAACTTCCACATCTTGCACTAGTTCAAGGAGTCACAAACCCTCTTGTTGGTAAGACAAGGGACAAGGTAACCTAAAAGTTTTCATGGACATCATCTTGTGTGTGCATCACTCTATGTCTATGGATATCCTTGTTTGTTCCTTGTGGGACTAACCCATGTAGGTATTGAAAGTGCAATTCACTCAAATGGATAGCTCCAAGTGATCTACATCAACATTGAGCATCCACATCTTCAACATCTACATGAAGTCATCATCGACAAAACCCGAGGTTAGTTCATCCCTCTAAGGGGGGATATCACATCTAGGGGGAGCTTTACTCTAAGACTTGAGCTAAAGCAACTCTAAAGATGTGAACACAACAATGCTTTATGTAAAAGTGGTAACCCCACTTGAGCTTAAACGATGAGTATGACCTATGATCAAGTGTTCTCACTTGACTCCTAAGTCAATATACTCATATATAGATGACCTTGTCATCGCAAATTGCTTGATAGATGCTAGAATTGGTTGTGCATGCCTTGTCACATATTTCATTTGCCATCTTATTGTGTGAGCATGCTGGTTGCATATTTTACTCATTCGAGGACATCCACTTGTTGTTTTGATTGTTTGGTTTTATTTTATTTTGCCAAGTGGATGGACAAGAATGCCTAAGAACCTCCTCTAGCTATATATGCTTTTCTCATCTCAAACTCTATTCATGCTACATCACAAAATTTGATCAAGTCAGATTTGAACCACTCTGTGTGAGGAGCGCTCGGAGTCCCCGATTCGTCATAGACTTAAACTTCCAAAACCTCTTTATGATTCTCGGTCTGACCGATACCCTACTTTCAGTCCTACCGAGATCATTAAGTTGATCTAGGTTTTCGATCTCGGTGCAACCGATTTGAACCATTCGGTCACACCGAGTTGCAATAACTGTCTACAGTTTTGCATCTCGGTGCCACCGAGTTGTTCCACTCGGTCACACCAACAGGGTCGGGCTATATATAGTCACGGGCAAAATTTGGAAATTTCTCCGAACCCCTTCGCCCGCGCGATAGCCTGCTCTGCCAACATGGTCTCCGGATCGTCTTCTCGCCGCCAGCCGCCTCCAGTCGCTAGTCTCCATCGCCGTCAATGGAATTCAACCTTGCCGTTGCCGCCGTAGCGAGTCTCCGCTGAACTAGGGTATGGACTCGATCTTTGTGCTATTCCCCAATCCGATTCTTAGCACATTGTGATCATCATGATTCTTGCCATGATTGAAACACTCCTATCCAGTCAATGCATTCGTAGATTAGTTTTGATTCGAAAATTTTAGGGTTAGGTTTCCGCCGAAACCATCTCAGACCCACCGAGTTTAAAAACTCGGTCCCACCGATTTGGCCTATGCCATTGCACAAGTGAGACTCGGTCTGACCGAGAATTACTTACCGGTGTGACCAATTTTGGAACTTTGTGAAACCCTAGCAGTCTCGGTGCCACCGAACTGTGACTCGGTCTGACCGAGTTCACTAGTTTAGGTTCCAAAACTGCTTCGGTATCACCAAGTTTAAAAATCGGTAGATCCGAGATGATTTCAGTGGGAAACTAAAACTAAGTTTTTGGATCATTCTTTTGCAAAAATCTCTGCATTTTGTGATGCTCATCTATTCTACCTCATCTATAAACTATTCACAGGGTCAGCAGACAGCTTGTTCATCATGTCAGATCAGAGTGACAGCTAGAACATGTCAGAACAGCAAGTGCAGATGAGCGAGGGCACTAGTCCCTCAAGTTCTTCAGATGATGGCAGCAGAAGTACTCCTAGCAATCTGCCTAAAGCTGCCACCAGATAGAGAAAGAAGAGAACTTCAGATTCTGAGGATGAAGATTATGTGGCAGAGGAAGAGGAAGCCACATCAAAGAGAGTTGAGCCAGCACAGGGCACAAAGCCAGGATTGAAAATCAAAAGGCCAGCAGGTAGGCAGCCTATGCCAAAGGCCAGAGCCTCAACTCAGATTCCTAAAAAGCCTGCACCCAAAGAGCCAGTTGCTGCTGAAGGAAAGAAAAGGAAGGAAAGAGTCAAGAAGACCGTAGCCAAAGTGCTTGGAAAGGCTTCCATCATGGAAGAAGAGGAAGAAGAAGAGGTTGCTGCACCAGCACCTAAGGCACCTAAGCTTATGGGTGATGCTATAAGATCAGGGGTTGCTGCATCCAAGCCCAAAGAAGCACCCAAAGCTGCCTCCAAGCCCAAGTCTTCACCAAAGAGAAATACAAGGAGCATACCTGCAACTGAGAAGAACAAGGCCCCAGTGCCTGAGACTGTTGTTGAAGAAGATGATGAAGAGCATGTTCTGAGAAAGCTCAAGCCCAAGATCCCAGACCACAACGATGCTCATCCTGTGGTTGAGGACATGAAGCTCAGGAGAGACTCAGGGCTCAGGAAGTGGAGAGAAGCAGACCCGTATGCTTCAAGGAGAAGAACTGCTGTGGATTACAGGTTTCACACCAAGGAACACCAGGACTTCTATGAGACAGTGCTGCTTGGTAAGAAGCCACTAGTCTGTGATATGAGATGGGTCGACTGGGAATACATCAAAGACAATGAAGAACACTACCCTGGAGTGTATGACAGCTTCAATGCATGTGGAGTAGCAGACTTTGTTGGGCAGAAGCTCACAAAGTGGAATGAGGAGCTTATCATGCAGTTCTAATCCACAACACATTTTTATCCAGATGGCAGGATTGTATGGATGTCAGAGGGTACGAGGTACCAGTCTACAGTTGCTGAATGGGCACAACTCATCAATGCCCCAGAGGAGCATGAGGATGTAGTGGATATCTATGCCAAGAAGAAGATGGACCACAACTCTATGTCCAATATATACAAGGAAATTCCAAATGAAGCTCATGAAACATTCAAATTTGGCTCAGTGCATTATCTTCTGTCAAGGCTGCCAACTATTAATTGGATTTTGAGGCACACTCTCTTGCCCAAGTCATGTGATCACAAGATGATCAGAGGCCATGTGATAAATTTGCTTCATATATTTGATGTGCCACAGAAGTTCAAGGTGATGAGCCTCATGGTAGAGACCATTAAGAGGACATCAGCTGATTAGAAGAGGAGTTGTGGATATGCCCCACAGATTCAGGAGCTCATCAACTCAAAGATGGGCACATGCATATACTTATTGGACAAGGAACACCTGCCCATCCATCCAGATTTTGAAGATAATCAAGTTGTCATGAATGAGAATGAACCATCATCTGCACAAGCACAAGCAAAGAAGGAGAAGGCAAGGAAGGAGAAAGCTGCCAAGATGCCAACTCAAGAGGAGGGATCTGAGTATTTCTTAAAAACCAAACAAGAGCAGCTTGGTTACTTGATTGCATCCACACTGAGGATTGAGCAAGGACTGGCCACCCTCACTCAGAATCAGCAGAGCTTAGAGAGGATCATGGAACAAAAGTTCTACGACTTGGATGTCAAAGTAACAGAGATTCAGTCTGCAGTGGAACAACTTCAGGATGACATGCAGGAGAGGAGAGGCAAGACTACAACTGATGCATTTGCCAGAGTGCCAAGAGCTCAGAGATCACATGCAGTGCCAGTTGCTAACACCAGAGCCACCACTTCTGCACCAGCTACAGCCTCAGTTCCACCAGCTCCAGCATCTACTTCAGCCTCAACTCCAACCACGTCTACAGAAGGCTTCGTCCTTGGAGTGCTCCGGACTCCACCACCACCAGAAGATCAAGCCTGAGCGTCGATCTAGCACTATGCATTTTCTAGGAACTTTTTGGTAACTTGTTGCCAAAGGGGAAGAAAAATGTATAGATCATAGGCTTCGAGAGAGAGAGTGTTGCTTTTTTCTCTCTTGCTTTATTTGGTGGTTTTTCGAACTTTGTTTGCTTTTGAGTGCTTGAGATACTATGTCATTGCTTGTGAGACATTGATGATCATGTGTTTGATCATAAGCTACACTTAATGCTTGGTGAATGCTATTATCTTATCTATCTTATGTGATCATTCACTATTCTTGGTGATGAGTGCATGTATTTCATTCTTATCTTTTTTAAGCGCTCCACCAAGATGTATGTGACATGGAAGAGTAACCCGTGACTCTAACTCCTTGTGCATTTGCAGTCCAAAGCAAATTTTAAATATGCACAAATTTAGGGGGAGCTCTTACTTGTCACATACTTCTCAAATCAACGATATATTTCATGCTTATTATCATTTGTCAAAGCTTTGATCTATATGTTGTCATCAATTACCAAAAAGGGGGAGATTGAAAGTGCAACTATCGCTAGGTGTTTTTGGTAATTCATAACAACATATAGCTCATTGAGCTAATGCTATTCCAAGATGACTATTTCAGGAAAGCTCAATGATTGGCATGGCATGGATGTGAAAGTGGAACCCTCAAAATGCTAAGGACAAAGGATTGGCTCAAGCTCAAAAGCTCAAGACTCTTCATTTTATATTTTAGTGATCCAAGATCACATTGAGTCTTTAGGAAAAGCCAATACTATCAAGGAGGGATGAGGTGTTGCTTAATGAGCCTCTTGCTTCATGTGCTTAGTGATATGCTCCAAAACCCTCAACTACTTTCCCATATCCACATATGACCTAAACCCTAAGACAAACTCGGTCTTACCGATTCTTTCTCTCTGGCGCCACCGAGTTTCACTTGTCATAAGCCACTGCCAAACCCTAGCAAATCGGTTCTACCGATAGGGATCTCGGTCTCACCGAGATGGGATTGCAAACTCTCTATTTCCCTTTCATAACTTTTCGGTCTCACCGAAAGAGCGAATCGGTCCCACCGAGATTGCAATGTAAATTCAGTGTTTCCTTTTTGTAACTTTTCGGTCTCACTGAAAGAGCAAATCGGTCCCACCGAGTTTGCCTGACCAACTCTCTGGTTAGCTAATTACCAAAATCGGTCTCACCGAGATTACGTTATGCCCAAACCATAACCATATCGGTCCTACCGAGTTGCATGTCAGTCCCACCGAAAATCTCTAATGGTCACTAGGTTTACCTTTTCGGTCCGACCGAGTTTGTTGATTCGGTCCCATCGAGATTGGAAAACTGTGTGTAACGGTTGGATTTTGTGTGGAGGCTATATATACCCCTCCACCTCCTCTTCGTTCATGGAGAGAGCTATCAGAACACATACACAATTCCAACTCATATGTTCTGAGAGAGAACCACCTACTCATGTGTTGAGACCAAGATATTCCATTCCTACCATATGAATCCTGATCTCTAGCCTTCCCCAAGTTGCTTTCCACTCAAATCTTATTTCCACAAAATCCAAATCCTACGAGAGAGAGTTGAGTGTTGGGGAGACTATCATTTGAAGCACAAGAGCAAGGAGTTCATTACCTACACACCATTTGTTACTTCTTGGAGAGTGGTGTCTCCTAGATTGGCTAGGTGTCACTTGGGAGCCTCCAACAAGATTGTGGAGTTGAACCAAGGAGTTTGTAAGGGCAAGGAGATCGCCTACTTCGTGAAAATCTACCGCTAGTGAGGCAAGTCCTTCGTGGGCGATGGCCATGGTGGGATAGACAAGGTTGCTACTTCGTGGACCCTTTGTGGGTGGTTGCTTCTTCGTGGACCCTTCGTGGGTGGAGCCCTCCGTGGACTCACGCAACCGTTACCCTTTGTGGGTGGAGCCCTCCGTGGACTCGTGCAACCGTTACCCTTCGTGGGTTGAAGTCTCCATCAACGTGGATGTAGGATAGCACCACCTATCCAAACCACGGAAAAACATCCGTGTCTCCAATTGCGTTTGAATTCTCCAAACCCTTCCCTTTACATTCTTGCAAGTTGCATGCTTTACTTTCCACTGCCAATATACTCTTTGCATGCTTGCTTGAATTGTGTGATGATTGCTTGACTTGTCCTACAATAGCTAAAATCTGCCAAGAACTAAAATTGGGAAAAGGTTAAGTTTTTATTTGGTCAAGTAGTCTAATCACCCCCCCTCTAGACATACTTTCGATCCTACATGTCCCTTATGTACTCCTCCGGTGTTACGATTTTAATTATATTAGTCTCAACATTTATGGGAGTACCTGAGATGTAATGTTTGATTCTTTGACCGTTTACCACCTTCGGATTTGTGCCTTAGGCGTTGTTGATTTTTATGGCATCGGAACAATAGACCTCCTCGATAATATAAGGACCTTCCCATTTAGAGAGAAGCTTTCCTGCAAAAAATCTCAAATGAGATTTGTATAGCAAAACATGATCACCTACATTAAACTCACGCTTTTGTATCCTTTTATCATGCCATCTTTTAACTTTTTCTTTAAATAACTTGGCATTCTCATATGCTTGGGTTCTCCATTCATCAAGTGAGCTAATGTCAAATAACCTCTTCTCACTGGCAAGTTTGAAATCATAACTGAGCTCTTTAATAGCCCAATATGCCTTATGTTCTAGCTCAAGAGGCAAGTGACATGCTTTTCCATAAACCATTTTATACGGAGACATACCCATGGGATTCTTATAGCAGTTCTATAAGCCCACAATGCATCATCACGTTTTTTAGACCAATTCTTTCTAGATCTATTAACAGTCTTTTGCAAAATTAATTTGATCTCTCTATTGATCAATTCTACTTGACCACTAGACTAAGGATGGTATGGAGATGCAATTCTATGATTAACATCATACTTAGCAAGCATTTTACGGAAAGCACCATGAAGAAAATGTGAACCACCATCAGTCATTAAATATGTAGGGACTCCAAACCTCAAAAAATGACTTCTTTAAGCATCTTAATAGAAGTGTTATTGTAACACCCTCGATGCGGCTATATCTCCCACGTGTCGAAGCGTGACTTAGAGGCATAACTGCATTGAAAGCAATGTCGCAAGAGAGGTAATCTTCACACAACCCATGTAATACATAAGGGAAAAGGATACATAGTTGGCTTACAATTGCCACTTCACACAATTACATGAATAAAGCATTACATCATCCAAATACACTCAAGGTCCGACTACGGAACCAAAATAAAAGAAGAACCCCAAATGCGACAAAGGTCCCCGATCGACCCCAACTGGGCTCCACTACTGATCAACTAGAACGGAACAACACAAAGGACAAGATCATCAACGAGCTCCTCCTGAGCTTGGTTGCGTCATCTGCACGGACTCATCGGCACCTGCAAGCTGGTTTTGGAAGTATCTGTGAGCCACGGGGACTCAGCAATCTCGCACCCTCGCGATCAAGACTATTTAAGCTTATGGGCAAGTTAAAGGGATGAGGTGGAGCTGCAGCAAGCGACTAGCATATATGGTGGCTAACATACGCAAATGAGAGCGATAAGAGAAGGCAAAGCACGATCGATGAAACTATGATCAAGAAGTGAAACTAAACCAACCTACGTCAAGCATAACTCCAACAACCATGTTCACTTCCCGGACTCTGCCGGAAAGAGACCATCACGGTTACACACGCTGTTGATTCATTTTAATTAAGGTCAAGTTCAGGTTTTCTACAACCGGACAATAACAAATTCCCATCTGCCCATAACCGCGGGCACGGCTTTCGAAAGTTCAAATCCCTGCAGGGGTGTCCCAACTTAGCCCATCACAAGCTCTCACGGTCAACGAAGGAATAGACCTCCTCCCGAGACATTCCGATCAGACTCGGTATCCCGGTACAACAAGACATTTCGACAGTGTAAAACTAAACCAGCAACACCGCCCGAATGTGCCGACAAATCCCGATAGGAGCTGCACATATCTCTTTCTCAGGGCACACTCAGATGAGCGCTCCATACAACTAAAACCAAACCTCGAGTTTCCCCGAGGGGGTGCTACACAGGACTCTAGTTCGGACCAACACTCAGAGGAGCACTGGCCCGGGGGGGGGGGTTAGAATAAAGATGACCCTTGAGTCTGCAGAACCCAAGGGAAGGTGGTAGGTTGTTAGTGCAAATGGTAAAACCAATGTTGGGCATTGCTGGAAGAGCTTTACTTAAGGCGAACTGTCAAGGGGTTCCCATTATAGCCCAACCACGTAAGGAACGCAAAATCCGGGAACATAACACCGATATGACGGAAACTAGGGCGGCAAGAGTGGAACAAAACACCAGGCATAAGGCCGAGCCTTCCACCCTTTACCAAGTATATAGATGCATTAATTAAATAAGATATATAGTGATATCCCAACAAGTAAAACAGGTTCCAAACAAGGAACAACATCTCCATGTTCCAACAAGGAACAACTTCAATCTTCACCTGCAACTAACAACGCTATAAGAGGGGCTGAGCAAAGCGGTAACATAGCCAATCAATGGTTTGCTAGGACAAGGTGGGTTAGAGGCTTGGTTCAACAATATAGGAGGCATGATAAGCAAGTGGTAGGTATCGCAGCATAGGCATAGCAAAAGAGCGAGCATCTAGCAAGCATAGATAGAAGTGATTTCGAGGGTATGATCATCTTGCCTGAAGTCCCGCAAGGAAGAAGAACGAGTCCATGAAGAAGACAAATGCACGTAGACGAACGGGTCCTCACAAACGCACGTTACCAGAACCAACCCGAAGAAGCAAACACCAGAAAAGAAGCACACGACATAGTAAACAACCAACACATGAACATGATATGATATGCGAGATGCGGGATGCGATGCATATGCAAGAATTGACAAGGAAAGCATGAACCTGGCCTCAACTTGGAAATCCAGGTGTGCTACTGGAAAGATGAGATGAAATCGCTTGAAAACGATATAAAGAACGCCGGAATCGGAGTTACGGTTTGGAAATGGCAAGCGATTCAAAAATGACACCGGTCTGCGATTTACAGCAAGTAGGCATCTAAATGCAACGAAATGAACATGCTACAGCACCCAAACATGACAACAAAATACATGGCAGGGATGCACACAATATGCTTAACAAAAGTCTAGCACTGAGCTACGGCCAATTCGTCCATTAACAGGTTCAAACAAGCATGGCAAAAATGCATATGGCAAACAGATCTCAGACTTAGTGAAATCAACACTTGTTTGGAATTTCAGATCAGGTAGCCCTCTTCGAAGCCACAAAACTACATGCTACAGGACCTGAACATGGCAAAGTAAAGCATGGCATGGAGCTACTCAAAGAGCTTAACAAAAGTCCCTTAGTGACCTTGAGCCAAAAGGGATCAGAAAATACAATTGCAAGCATGTGAACATAGCAAAAACATAATCAGTTTTCAGACTTAGTGAAAACTGGCACATGCTGAAATATAACTCAAGTAAGCATGTTTACGAGCTCGATGCACTCACTACGGTGCAAGTCATGGCAAGACAAGCATACACCCATCAATAAGGCACAAAAATTCAATCTAGACATGGCAAGAACAATAGCATAGCATGCATGGATCAACTACAACATCACCGGCAAAATTGCAAACAAGTTGACAATCTGCCCAGATTCACAAAGTAGCAAAAGTAGAGCTCGATTGACTCAAGCTAGGGTGCTCCATAATTGCAAACAAAGACATGGATGGAAATAACACTACAAAATTAACAAAACATCCTTACTGATCATCCTCAAAAGAGGCACGGATCACTAGGAAACAACATGAACATATGGCAACATGAGGTAAACAGCTGCAGGACTTAGTGAAATTACTAAGTCCCTGAAAACAGAATTAGCAAGTGCACCACTTTTCAAGCTTGCACAAGTCACCACGCACATCGCAAAAATACATGGGTTGCACCTCTGGGAAGATGACAAAACCCTTAACAAAACACATGTAGAACTCATGGGCATAGCATGCACACATTAATCATGGCAAAAATGACAAAAACCTAAACGGAGTAGCAGATCTGACAATTAACTCAAGTAGCCCTCTTCTAATAGCATTTCGGGCATCAAGATGAACTCAAATGAAAATGACACAATGGAATGAAATGATATACTCTCTGAGATGAACATTTTGATATGCTATATGCATGAATCGGAGCTACGGTTGCAAAGTTACGGGGCCACGAACAGAGGCACTTGGATTTGGGATTTTCGGGACTTAGTGAAAATATACCTCCGGAAAAAGTCAAACCGGGACGAAGATATCCCGGACGGAGCGGATCGGGACGAGGGGAGGCGTTTGGTTGAGCGAGCGGGTGGATCTGGTCCACACCGGGTGGATCCGGCCGGAGTCTTCTCCGGGGAGCTCCGGCGACGGCGGCGCGGCCGGCGACCGGAGCGGCGGCGCGGGTGGCGGGGACGGCTTCCGGCGGTGAAGCACGCGGCGGAGATCGGTGATGGCGGCCCGCGCGGTGGAGGAGCAGGGCGCCGGCGGCCTGCAGCCCCGGCGGGCGGCTGCGCCGGCAAATGGTAGCCGGGCGGCGGAGGCTCGGCCGCGAGCGGGAGGCGGCGGAGGAAGCGCGTGGCCCAGAGCGGCGGGGCGTGGGCCGGCCGCGGGCCTGGCGGTGGGGAGGAGAGAGGGGAGGGCGGGCGTGATGAGGTGGCGGCGAATGGTTGGTGGAGATCGGCGGCGGGGTGACGTGTCGCGTCCTGATTGGACGGAGCGACGTGGCGGTGGGGCGGCGGACATGTCCGGGCGGCGTGGACGTGTCCGGCGGCGCGAGGGGAAGGATTTTTAGGGTTTGCACCGCGAATTTAGGAGTGGAACACATATATATAGGTGGAGGGAGCTAGGAGAGTCCAAATGAGGTGCGGTTTGCGGCCACACGATCGTGATGGAACGACCAAGATGATGGAGGAGGTTTAGGTGGGTTTTGGGCCAAATTGGAAGGGTGTTGGGCTGCAACACACACAAGGCCTTTTCGGTCCCTCGGTTAACCGTTGGAGTATCAAACGAAGTCCAAATGATACGAAACTTGACAGGCGGTCTACCGGTAGTAAACCAAGGCCGCTTGGCAAGTCTCGGTCCAATCCGGAAATGTTTAATCCCCACACACGAAAGAAAGGTAGAAATGACCACCGGAGGAGAACGGAGCGCCAGATTGCAAAACGGACAACGGGAAAAATGCTCGGATGCATGAGACGAACATGTATGCAAATGAAATGCACATGATGACATGATATGCAATGCATGACACGCAAGCAATGACAAGGCAACAACAGCGAATAACTGCACGACACCTGGCACATCGGTCACGGGGCGTTACAACACTCCATCACTACGAGAGGATCTCGTCCCGAGATCTAGAATGGCACCGGAGGGAAAAACGGAAGAGGAAGAGGAGAGGTAAAACTAAGTTGCTTCTTTGACAAACGAGTGAAACCACAAACCTTGAAAAGGTTAAGCCATTTCGAGAAAAGAATACAACGGCGATGAACGAAGTTGAAAACACTCCGTTAGAAAAGGGGGACAAGGAAGAACAACTTCGAGCAGCACTCTGGTTGAGAAGTTATGCAAGACTAGATACGATGAAAAGAACTTGAGCAGAGGACACGACACTCTGGTTAAACAAGATAGAGAAGGGATAAGACTGATATAATTTGGATAGCATTTCGACTGTAAATGGAAGAAATTGAACATGATCTTGACAAAATGAGATGACAGGTGAAAAGAATAACATCGCAATGCCTCCAGAAGAAAAGAATAGAAGATAGATAATTGAAATAAAAGAATGGAGAAGAAAATGCCATCTTATGCCACAAAAGAGCTTGAGAAGGCATCTTTAGGAGAAGGGTCGAACGGAGTTGTTGGAAAAAAACACCAACGAAAAGAATAAGGTTGATATGGTCTTATGGAATACATCTCAAATTATGAGGTGACAACCTGCCACTCACGGGAAAGAATTGTATTGATATGAACAAGGAGATGAGAAACTTATTTCACCGGGAGGATAAATGAAGAACTTGGGTCATTTATAAGCACCATTAAAGCAACAATCCTTAGGGAAGGCTTTAGGTGAAATATAACCCAAGATAACTCCCATGACGAGATTGATGGATTTAAGATATCTCAATCTTGACAACATGTGAATCATGAACCACATAGGGAAATCATCAAGAATGACATAATACCACCTCAAATGATACGGTAGAAAGAATTGAACTCCGGATTGCAAGATGAAGAATGCTTGAGCTCCTTAGAAAAGAATCTCGATGAACACTTTGAGAAGGAGTATCAAACGAAAATAAAAAGAAGTTGAAAACACAAATTTAAACCTTGTAATGATTTAGATGGATCTCTGTGTTGAAGATAGTTGAAAAAGATTGGAACTCCGGGAAAAAAAGAAGATGAAACAATTGAAGCCGAGAATTTGATGAGCCTCCGGAATAAGGAATTGAATATACTCGATGAAACAAGAATAAGAATTACATTATGCTTATCCTTCACCAATTAAATTGATGACCATCAACGGATTTGGCATACTACTTATTCTCGTAGAAAGGATTATGATAGATATAGCGCCAACTTGAGAAACTCTTCGACAAGTCACCGGTAGGATAGAAAACAACGAAAGAATTAGTATGACAACCAAGGAAGAGATCTTTGAGTGAACCCCCATAAGAGTTAAAAATGAACAAAGGAAAGATAGAGAAACACCGGGAAGAATTAGCAAATGAATGAAGATGCTTGAGGGAATTTAGATACAAGAGAATGAAGAGATCACGAACTGATTAGAGAACACTTGAAGGATGCACCAGTAAGATTTAGAGAAACAGAGCTGAAAGCTGAGAATGAATAAATTTTTAGATGATGGGCTCTGGATGAACAAACTGAACATAATACTAAATTGCTCCGGATAGGATGAAAAGAATTCTCACAACCAAAAACGATTATGAGAGGATGGCAACAAGCTAGAATCACGAATCTTGAAGAGAATGGACCAAGATTGAGAGGAAAAATCTTCTTCGTCTTCAAAATCCGAGAATGACAACGAGAAACACCAACAAAAATTATTTAGACACTCCAGAATGTAGAATGGAAAGGTTGAGCCAACGATGAAAGAAATTGAAAGATCTTGGAGAAAAGAATTTGACTGATGATAACTCATTCTTACGTTAAACTTTGGAACGAATTTAGGATAGCTCCGGGAAAAATAAGAAGAGTCAGGTAAGATCCTGGAAAAAGACCTGTGGGTTAGGGCCCACTCAAAAGAAACACCGTTGAAATGATTTAAAAGAGAGGTTGCACCGGTTGAATTAAATAGCTAGAATGAGATAACAACCTTGAAAGAGCTTGAACGAAAGCAGAGTGTAAGCACGAATCTTCGGGATATATTTAGCACTCCGGAACAATTGAATAGCAAGAAATGAATGATTATGAGGTGCACCGGCACGATAAAAGCATTTGGAATACAGAAAAGAATATGATCAACACCGAAAGTTTGAATTGAATCCACCAGAGAAGAAAAAAACAAAGAATGATGAGCTTGACACTCCATTAGAAAACTTCATGAGAATCACCGGATAAGAACATTAACGGAAAAGAATGGAGATACTTCTCATCACTGAGATGATACTTGATTGAGAAATCTGAGTCCTTGAAGAAAAACAAGGGAGGGAGGGCGGGAAAAACAAAGACAATTTGGAATGGATGAAACGAACACCGTTTGAGAAGAACTGATAATTGATCTTGCAGAAGTTGAAAGCGAACGGATTCACTTGAAGAGAAACACGCCGGTTGAAAAAGGATTGACATGACAATCCCGATTATCAAGAAGGATTAGTATTCACATCGGAGTATGAGAACACCATTTAGATAAAAGGTATGGAATCAACACTTGACATTGAAGCAACTCGAATACCACAACTCAAAACAAAACAAAGGATTGGCTTGCGGAATAAGCCGGAACAAACATATGATAGAGATTTCGTCCGAAGTTTTCGTGGTGGGGCCTACACGGGCTCGATCGTACATCACCATCATGTACAAGGCAGTGCACATGACATACGAAGCGTCCCCGAGTTGGCATAGCCAAGGACTCTTTAAGACACAACGAGACCACTGTAAAATCAACCGTGAATAGGCGGACCACTAGACGTCGAACCCCAATTTCATATCATACATCCGTCGGAAAGATATCCTAAGAGCTACTTGAATAACCCACCTATGAAACTCCCGAACCTTTCCGGTTATGCAATCAGGTGTTGGGGATACAGGGAAGCATAATATCTCACCCAAAACTAGCAAATCCTACATCCAGCTGTATCCATCCTTCAACACATAACCAAGAAACCTTCGGAAATCATCTACCTCAACCTTCGAAAAGCCTCCGTTATACAAGTTATGGCAATACTCCCGAACTCCCGCCCCAGTACTGGGTGGCGTCGAGGTTATCTCACCAACGAACTGCATAAAAGAGATTTTTGATGTCGGCGTACTAAACTCAGGTATTCTAGAACTGCAACGATGAAATTATGACGACAATACCTCAGAGCTCAACTCCCCGGGACAATTCCAGTAAACCCCTAACAGGAGGCACCAAGACAATGTTCTCATCATAAAACCATCAGAACGATTCTAAGATACCCGCATGATCCTAAATTTTTTTAGTGAAATTTGAGAAGAGAAGAGTCAAAACTCTACGTCAGGATGCCTTACCAGAGTGATGAGGAGACTGGGAAGTAAAAAGAATTCCTAAACTCGCCGATATATAATTCCTAAATGACTCAAAACATTTTTCTAGACACAACTCGGCCGCTAAAAACGATAAAGCAATGGGGCTCCTAAGGTCGGGGAAGGCTCTGATTACCAACTTGTAACGCCCTCGATGCGGCTATATCTCCCACGTGTCGAAGCACGACTTAGAGGCATAACCGCATTGAAAGCAATGTCGCAAGAGAGGTAATCTTCACACAACCCATGTAATACATAAGGGAAAATGATACATAGTTGGCTTACAATCGCCACTTCACACAATTACATGAATAAAGCATTACATCATCCAAATACACTCAAGGTCCGACTACGGAACCAAAATAAAAGAAGAACCCCAAATGCGACAAAGGTCCCCGATCGACCCCAACTGGGCTCCACTACTGATCAATTAGAACGGAACAACACAAAGGACAAGATCATCAACGAGCTCCTCTTGAGCTTGGTTGCGTCATCTGCACGGACTCATCGGCACCTGCAAGCTGGTTTTGGAAGTATCTGTGAGCCACGGGGACTCAGCAATCTCGCACCCTCGCGATCAAGACTATTTAAGCTTATGGGTAAGGTAAAAGGGATGAGGTGGAGCTGCAGCAAGCGACTAGCATATATGGTGGCTAACATACGCAAATGAGAGCGATAAGAGAAGGCAAAGCACGGTCGATGAAACTATGATCAAGAAGTGATCCTAAACTAACCTACGTCAAGCATAACTACAACAACCGTGTTCACTTCCTGGACTCTGCCGGAAAGAGACCATCACGGTTACACACGCTGTTGATTCATTTTAATTAAGGTCAAGTTCAGGTTTTCTACAACCGGACATTAACAAATTCCCATCTGCCCATAACCGCAGGCACGGCTTTCGAAAGTTCAAATCCCTACAGGGGTGTCCCAACTTAGCCCATCACAAGCTCTCACGGTCAACAAAGAAATAGACCTCCTCCCGAGACATTCCGATCAGACTCGGTATCCCGGTACAACAAGACATTTCGACGGTGTAAAACTAAACCGGCAACACTGCCCGAATGTGCCGACAAATCCTGATAGGAGCTGCACATATCTCTTTCTCAGGGCACACTCAGATGAGCGCTCCATACAACTAAAACCAAACCTCGAGTTTCCCCGAGGGGGCGCTACACAGGACTCTAGTTCGGACCAAAACTCAGAGGAGCACTGGCCCGGGGGGGGGGGGGGTTAGAATAAAGATGACCCTTGAGTCTGCAGAACCCAAGGGAAGGTGGTAGGTTGTTAGTGCAAATGGTAAAACCAATGTTGGGCATTGCTGGAAGAGCTTTACTTAAGGCGAACTGTCAAGGGGTTCCCATTATAGCCCAACCGCGTAAGGAACGCAAAATCCGGGAACATAACACCGATACGACGGAAACTAGGGCGGCAAGAGTGGAACAAAACACCAGGCATAAGGCCGAGCCTTCCACCCTTTACCAAGTATATAGATGCATTAATTAAATAAGATATATAGTGATATCCCAACAAGTAAAACAGGTTCCAAACAAGGAACAACATCTCCATGTTCCAACAAGGAACAACTTCAATCTTCACCTGCAACTAACAATGCTATAAGAGGGGCTGAGCAAAGCGGTAACATAGCCAATCAATGGTTTGCTAGGACAAGGTGGGTTAGAGGCTTGGTTCAACAATATAGGAGGCATGATAAGCAAGTGGTAGGTATCGCAGCATAGGCATAGCAAAAGAGCGAGCATCTAGCAAGCATAGATAGAAGTGATTTCGAGGGTATGATCATCTTGCCTGAAGTCCCGCAAGGAAGAAGAACGAGTCCATGAAGAAGACAAACGCACATAGACGAACGGGTCCTCACAAACGCGACGTTACCGGAACCAACCCGAAGAGGCAAACACCGGAAAAGAAGCACACGACATAGTAAACAACCAACACATGAACATGATATGATATGCGAGATGCGATGCATATGCAAGAATTGACAAGGAAAACATGAACCTGGACTCAAATTGGAAATCCAGGTGTGCCACTGGAAAGATGAGATGAAATCGCTTGAAAACGATATAAAGAACGCCGGAATCGGAGTTACGGTTTGGAAATGGCAAGCGATTCAAAAATGACACCGGTCTGCGATTTACAGCAAGTAGGCATCTAAATGAAACGAAATGAACATGCTACAGCACCCAAACATGACAACAAAATACATGGCAGGGATACACACAATATGCTTAACAAAAGTCTAGCACTGAGCTACGGCCAATTCGTCCATTAACAGGTTCAAACAAGCATGGCAAAAATGCATATGGCAAACAGATCTCAGACTTAGTGAAATCAACACTTGTCTGGAATTTCAGATCAGGTAGCCCTCTTCGGAGCCACAAAACTACATGCTACAGGACCTGAACATGGCAAAGTAAAGCATGGCATGGAGCTACTCAAAGAGCTTAACAAAAGTCCCTTAGTGACCTTGAGCCAAAAGGGATCAGAAAATACAATTGCAAGCATGTGAACATAGCAAAAACATAATCAGTTTTCAGACTTAGTGAAAACTGGCACATGCTGAAATATAACTCAAGTAAGCATGTTTACGAGCTCGATGCACTCACTACGGTGCAAGTCATGGCAAGACAAGCATACACCCATCAGGAAGGCACAAAAATGCAATCTAGACATGGCAAGAACAATAGCATAGCATGCATGGATCAACTACAACATCACCGGCAAAATTGCAAACAAGTTGACGATCTGCCCAGATTCACAAAGTAGCAAAAGTAGAGCTCGATTGACTCAAGCTAGGGTGCTCCATAATTGCAAACAAAGACATGGATGGAAATAGCACTACAAAATTAACAAAACATCCTTACTGATCATCCTCAAAAGAGGCACGGATCACTAGGAAACAACATGAACATATGGCAACATGAGGTAAACAGCTGTAGGACTTAGTGAAATTACTAAGTCCCTGAAAACAGAATTAGCAAGTGCACCACTTTGCAAGCTTGCACAAGTCATCACGCACATCACAAAAATACATGGGTTGCACCTCTGGGAAGATGACAAAACCCTTAACAAAACACATGTAGAACTCATGGGCATAGCATGCACACATTAATCATGGCAAAAATGACAAAAACCTAAACGGAGTAGCAGATCTGACAATTAACTCAAGTAGCCCTCTTCTAACAGCATTTCGGGCATCAAGATGAACTCAAATGAAAATGATGCAATGGAACGAAATGATGTACTCTCTGAGATGAACATTTTGATATGCTATATGCATGAATCGGAGCTACAGTTGCAAAGTTACGGGGCCACAAACAGAGGAACTTGGATCTGGGATTTTCGGGACTTAGTGAAAATATACATCCGGAAAAAGTCAAACCGGGACGAAGATATCCCGGACGGAGCGGATCGGGACGAGGGGAGGCGTTTGGTTGAGCGAGCAAGTGGATCTGGTCCACACCGGGTGGATCCGGTCAGAGTCTTCTCCAGCGAGCTCCGGCGACAGCGGCGGCGGCCGGCGACCGGAGCGGCGGGATGCGGGTGGCGGGGACGGCTTTCGGCGGTGAAGCACGCGGCGGAGATCGGAGATGGCGGCCCACGGCGGTAGAGGAGCAGGGCGCCGGCGGCCTGCATTCCCGGCGGGCGGCTGCACCGGTGAATGGCAGCCGGGCGGCGGGAGGCTCGGCCGCGAGCGGGAGGCGGCGGAGGGAAGCGCGCGGCCCGGAGCGGCGGGGCGTGGGCCGGCCGCGGGCCTGGCGGCGGGGAGGAGAGAGGGGAGGGCCGGCGCGATGAGGTGGCGGCGAATGGTTGGTGGAGATCGGCGGCGGGGTGACGTGTCGCGTCCTGATTGGACGGAGCGACGTGGCGGCGGGGCGGCGGACATGTCCGGGCGGCGTGGACGCGTCCGGCGGCGCGAGGGGAAGGATTTTTAGGGTTTGCACTGCGAATTTAGGAGTGGAACACATATATATAGGTGGAGGGAGCTAGGAGAGTCCAAATGAGGTGCGGTTTGCGGCCACGCGATCGTGATCGAACGATCGAGATGATGGAAGAGGTTTAGATGGGTTTTGGGCCAAATTGAAAGGGTGTTGGGCTGCAACACACACGAGGCCTTTTCGGTCCCTCGGTTAACCGTTGGAGTATCAAACGAAGTCCAAATGATACGAAACTTGACAGGCGGTCTACCGGTAGTAAACCAAGGCCGCTTGGCAAGTCTCGGTCCAATCCGGAAATGTTTAATCCCCACACACGAAAGAAAGGTAGAAATGACTACCGGAGGAGAACGGAGCGCCGGATTGCAAAACGGACAACGGGAAAAATGCTCGGATGCATGAGACGAACATGTATGCAAATGAAATGCACATGATGACATGATATGCAATGCATGACACGCAAGCAATGACAAGGCAACAACAGCGAATAACTGCACGACACCTGGCACATCGGTCACGGGGCGTTACAGTTATGATCAGCACTACTAGTTGGAATGGCTTCTACCCACTTAGTAACATAATCAACAACAACTAAAATATGTGTATACCCATTAGAGGAAGGAAAATGTCCCATATAATCAAAGCCCCAAACATCAAATGGTTCAATAACAAGTGAATAGTTCATAGGCATTTCCTGTCGTCTACTAATATTACCAATTATCTGACATTGATCACAAGACAAAACAAACTTACAAGCATCCTTGAAGAGAGTAGGCCAATAGAAACCGGATTGCAATACCTTATGTGCGGTTCTATCTCCAGCGTGGTGTCCTCCGTAAGACTCAGAGTGGCACTTGTGTAGGATCTGTTCCTGTTCATGCTCAGGTACACAATGTCTAATAACACCATCTACTCCTTCTTTATAAAGGTGTGGGTCATTGATGCGGCTTGAAGCCACATCGGTATCTCCCCAAAGAGGAAGGGATGATGCAGCACAACAACGGTAGGTATTTCCCTAAGTGATGAAACCAAGGTTATCAAACCAGTAGGAGAACAAAGAAACAACACGTAAACGACACATGCACACAAATAACAAATACTCACAACCCGACATATTAAAGGGGTTGTCAATCCCTTTCGGGTAGCGGCGCCAGAAATTGGCAAACGACCGTGAATAAATTGTAGTAGATTGATAGATCAAATGCCAAATAAAATAAATAAGAATAAATTGTAGCAAGGTATTTTTGGGTTTAATAGATCTGAAAATAAAAGGCAAATAAAATAGATCGCAAAGGCAAATAATATGAGAAAGAGACCCGAGAGCCGTAGGTTTCACTAGTGGGTTCTCTCGGGGAAAATAGAAAACGGTGGGGTAAACGAATTACTGTTGGCAATTGATAGAACTTCAAATAATCATGACGATATCCAGGCAATGATCATTATATAGGTATCACATCCAAGATTAGTAGATCGACTCCTGCCTGCATCTACTACTATTACTCCACACATCGACCGCTATCCAGCATGCATCTAGTGTATTAAGTTCATGGGGAAACTGAGTAATGATATAAGAACGATGACATGATGTAGACAAGATCTATCTTACATTCTTAAGAAGTTGGTCCCAATTCTCTCAACATGCAAGGTGTCCACCTCAGTGTCCCACTAAGCTTCATATATCCTATCCACCTAGGCAATTTATCCACGTTAGTAATCCACTCACAAGTAAATGAATCATTGATGCAAAAAAAATTAATGCAAATTTTCTCTCTTTCATGAGTAGCCATCCACTGGTCACCGAAGCGAGATGTCGCTTCCTTCCGCCTTCCACTGAAGACATATGTTATTAGCACTCGCGAGCCATAAAGATCCACTAGCACCAGCCTGAGCCCATTGCCCCTCACCACGGCGAGCCATAAAAGTACACCAACACTTCCTGAACTGTCTTCATTCCCCACTCATCTCTTGGTCCCTCCATCTTCATCTCTTCTGATCTTGCTGGCGGCTACCATGTGGCGCAATATGACTCCGCCCTCACCTCATATTGTCCATGTGTGCCTTGCTGTCGGGTTAGTGGTTTCCTATGATCTACCGCTGCGTCATGCTACCCACCTACGGCTGCAGAGCGGATTCTGTGCACGCGGCCACGCCTTGCCCGGAGAAGTCGATGTCGTCCCCTCTCCATTGCTCGCGTGGAAGATGGGAGGTGCCCCGAGCTCCAAAAGGTGGGAGGTTAGATTTGTATTTTTGTTTTTTTGCCTTTAGGACGGAGTTCCAGTTTAACAGGTGAATCTTGAATCTTAATTCCTTTCAGTGACTCTTGCGATTGGTGTCTATGATGTTCTGTTCCGTAATAAAATTACTCAACATCAGATTGTATATCACACCCCAACTCGCCAATCACCACTAGTGGTCGCGCCCAAGAATAAACCATCCCCGACGGCGGCGAGGCGCTGGAGGAAGCAGGCGACGCACCAGGAGGCGTGACCAATGGAGAATAGGCGGGTTCACACATTCCTTCTATACTGGCAGGGTGTTACTCATGGCTGCAGCAACTACGTGCCCATGCAAAGTATCGTTACCACTACCAACGTGAAGTCCAGGTTATGACAGATGACCATCGTCTCCATGGACTCTCCCTTCCCATCACAATCTTTTGTAGTACCACTTATGGAGATGTAACTTTTGAATAAAAATTGTGTCCTGCAGTATTGTACAACATGTTTTGATGTGCTTTCACCAATATGTTGAATTAATTTCACCAATTATGGCTATATCAACATGTATCACAATTTTCTGCTGGGTACTCACCATATATTTTTATGCAGCACTAGAGACAAGAAATTAGAAAACCTTCCAGGACAAGGGGAGTAATGTCAATACGAATAATATATATCGAGGTACTATGCATTGATACGTCTCCAACGTATCTATAATTTTTGATTGTTCCATGCTATTATATATTCTGTTTTGGATGTTTAATGGGCTTTATTTTACACTTTTATATTATTTTTGGGACTAACCTATTAACCGGAGGCCCAACCCAAATTGTTGTTTTTTGCCTATTTCAGTGTTTCGCAGAAAAGGAATATCAAACGGAGTCCAAATGGAATGAAACCTTCGGGAGCGTGATTTTTGGAACAAACGTGATCCAAAGGACTTGGAGTGAATGTCAAGCAACCAAAGAGGAGGCCATGAGGCAGGGGGCGCGCCCTCCACCTTCGTGGGCCCCTCGTGGCTCCACTGACCTATTTCTTCCTCCTATATATACCTACGTACCCTGAAAACATCCAGGAGCACCACGAAACCCTACTTCCACCGCCGCAACCTTCTGTACCCAAGAGATCCCATCTTGGGGCCTTTTCTGGAGCTCTGCCGGAGGGGGCATTGATCATGGAGGGCCTCTACATCAACTCCATGGCCCCTCCGATGATGTGTGAGTAGTTTACCTCAGACCTTCGGGTCCATGGTTATTAGCTAGATGGCTTCTTCTCTCTCTTTGGATCTCAATACAAAGTTCTCCTCGATTCTATTGGAGATCTATTCAATGTAATCTTCTTTTGCGGTGTGTTTGTCGAGATCTGATGAATTGTGGGTTTATGATCAAGATTATCTATGAACAATATTTGAATTTTCTCTGAATTCTTTTATGTATGATTGGTTATATTTGCAAGTCTCTTCGAATTATCAGTTTGGTTTGGCCTACTAGATTGATCTTTCTTACAATGGGAGAAGTGCTTAGCTTTGGGTTCAACCTTGTGGTGCTTGATCCCAGTGACAGTAGGGGAAACAACACGTATTGTATTGTTTCCATCGAGGATAAAAAGATGGGGTTTATATCATATTGCATGAGTTTATCCCTCTACATCATGTCATCTTGCTTAAAGTCTTACTCCATTCTTATGAACTTCATACTCTAGATGCATGCTGGATAGCGGTTGATGTGTGGAGTAATAGTAGTAGGTGCAGGCAGGAGCCGGTCTACTTGTCATGGACGTGATGCCTATATACATGATCATACCTAGATATTCTCATAATTATTCGCTTTTCTATCAATTTCTCGACGATAATTTGTTCAACCACCGTAATACTTATGCTATCTTAAGAGAAGCCACTAGTGAAACCTATGGCCCCCGGGTCTATTTTCCATCATACAAGTTTCCAATCTATTTTATTTTTCAATCTTTACTTTCAATCTATATCATAAAAATACCAAAAATATTTATCTTATTATTATTATCTCTATCAGATCTCACCCTTGCAAGTGGCCGAGAAGGGATTGACAACCCCTTTATCGTGTTGGTTGCAAGGTTCTTATTTGTTTGTGTAGGTACGAGGTGACTCGCGCGTGGTCTCCTACTGGATTGATACCTTGGTTCTCAAAAACTGAGGGAAATACTTACGCTGCTTTGCTGCATCACCCTTTCCTCTTCAAGGGAAAACCAACGCATGCTCAAGAGGTAGCAAGAAGGATTTCTGGCGCCATTGTCGGGGAGATCTACGCCAAGTCAAGACATACCAAGTACCCATCACAACTCTTATCCTTCGCACTACATTATTTGCCATTTGCCTCTCATTTTCCTCTCCCCCACTTCACCCTTGTCGTTTTATTCGCCCTCTTTTTCTGTTCGCTTTTTCCTTGCTTGTTTGCTTGTGTGTTGGATTGCTTGCTTGTCACGATGGCTCAAGATAATACTAAATTGTGTGACTTTGCCAATACCAACAATAATTATTTTATTAGCACTCCGATTGCTCCTCTTACCGATGCTGAATCTTGTGAGATTAATACTGCTATGCTGAATCTTGTCATGAAAGATCCATTTTCTGGCCTTCCTAGTGAAGATGCCGCTACCCATCTAAACAACTTTGTTGATTTGTGTGATATGCAAGAGAAGAAAGATGTGGATAATGATATTGTTAAACTTAAGCTATTTCCGTTTTCGCTTAGAGATCGTGCTAAAGCTTGGTTTTCGTCTTTGCCTAAAAATAGTATTGATTCATGGAATAAGTGCAAAGATGCTTTTATCTCTAAGTATTTTCCTCCCGCTAAGATTATCTCTCTTAGAAACGATATTATGAATTTTAAGAAACTTGATCATGAGCATGTTGCACAATCTTGGGGGAGGATGAAATTAATGATACGTAATTGCCCTACACATGGTTTGAATTTATGGATGATTATACAAAATTTTATGCCGGATTGAATTTTGCTTCTAGAAATCTTTTAGATTTGGCCGCGGGAGGCACTTTTATGGAAATCACTTTAGGATAAGCTACCAAACTCCTAGATAATATTATGGTTAATTATTCTCAATGGCACACGGAAAGATCTACTAGTAAAAAGGTGAATGCAATTGAAGAGATTAATGTTTTGAGTGGAAAGATGGATGAACTTATGAAATTGTTTGCTAATAAGAGTACTACTGATCCCAATGATATGCCTTTGTCTACTTTGACTGAGAATAATAATGAATCTATGGATGTGAATTTTGTTGGTAGGAACAATTTTAGTAACAATGCGTATAGAGGTAATTTTAATTCTAGGCCGTTTACTAGTAATTCCTCTAATAATTATGGTAATTCCTACAACAATTCTTATGAAAATTATAATAAGATGCCATCTGATTTTGAATCTAGTATTAAAGAATTTATTACTTTGCAAAAGAGTTCCAATGCTTTGATTGAAGAAAAATTGCTTAAGATTGATGAGTTGGCTAGGAACGTGGCTAGAATTTCTCTTGATGTTCATTCTTTAAAACTTAGATCTATTCCACCTAAGCATGATATCAATGAGTCTCTCAAAGCTATGAGAATTTCCATTGATGAGTGCAAAGAAAGAACCGCTAGGATGCGTGCTAAGACAGATTGCTTTGTGAAAACGTGTTCTTCTAGTTTCCATGATAATAATGATGAAGATCTAAAAGTTATTGATGTGTCCCCTATTAAATCTTTGTTTTGCAATATGAATCTTGATAATGATGGGACTGGAGATGAGTCAAGTTTAGTTAGAAGGCGTCCCAATGATTCGGAGTTTTTAGATCTTGATGCAAAAATTGATAAAAGTGGGATTGGAGAGGTCAGAACTTTAAATAGCAATGAAACCACTATCTTGGATTTCAAGGAATTTAATTATGATAATTGCTCTTTGATAGATTGTATTTCCTTGTTGCAATCAATGCTAAATTCTCCTCATGCTTATAGTCAAAATAAAGCTTTTACTAAACATATCGTTGATGCTTTAATGCAATCTTACAAAGAAAAACTTGAGTTAGAAGTTTCTATCCGTAGAAAACTTTATGATGAATGGGAACCTACAATAAAAATAAAAAATAAAGATCATGAATGCTATGCTTTGTGTGATTTGGGTGCTAGTGTTTCCACGATCCCAAAAACTTTGTGTGATTTGCTAGGTTTCCGTAAATTTGATGATTGTTCTTTAAACTTGCACCTTGCGGATTCCACCATTAAGAAACCTATGGGAAGAATTAATGATGTTATTATTGTTGCAAATAGGAATTATGTGCCCATATATTTCATTGTTCTTGATATAGATTGCAATCCTTCATGTCCCATTATTCTTGGTAGACCTTTTCTTAGAACGATTGGTGCAATTATTTATGAAGGGAATATTAGATTCCAATTTACGTTAAGGAAGGGCATGGAACACTTCCCTAGAAAGAAAATTAAATTACCATATGAATATATTATGAGATCCACTTATGGGTTGCCTACCAAAGATGGTAATACCTAGATCTGTCCTCGCTTTTATGCCTAGCTAGGGGCGTTAAACGATAGCGCTTGTTGGGAGGAAACCCAATTTTATTTTTGTTTCTTGCTTTTTGATTCTATTTAGTAATAAATAATTAATTTATCCACTGTTTTTTTTGTGTTTTTTATGTTTAATTAGTGTTTGTGCCAAGTAGAACCATTGGGAAGACTTGGGGAAAGTCTTTTTGATCTCGTTGTAAAAAACAGAAACTTTAGCGCTCACGAGAATTGCTACCATTTTTTACTGGAGAGTGCTATTTAGTTAATTATTTTTGCAGATGATTAATAGATAAATTCCTCACGTCCAGCAATTTATTTTAGAATTTGTGGGGTTCCATAAGTATTCTAAACCTGCAGATTACTATAGACTGTTCTGTTTTTGACAGGTTCTGTTTTTTCGTGTGTTGTTTGCTTATTTTGATGAATCTATGGCTAGTAATAGAGTTTATAAACCATAGAAAAGTTGGAATACAGTAGGTTTAACACAAATATAAATAAATAATGAGTTCATTACAGTACCTTGAAGTGGTGGTTTGTTTTCTTTTACTAACGGAGCTCACGGAGATTTTCTTTTAAGTTTTGTGTTGTGAAGTTTTCAAGTTTTGGGTAAAGATTTGATGGATTATGGAACAAGGAGTGGCAAGAGCCTAAGCTTAGGGATGCCCAAGGCACCTCCAGGTAAAATCCAAGGACAACCAAAAGCCTAAGCTTGGGAATGCCCCGGAAGGCATCCCCTCTTTCGTCTTCGTCCATCAGTAACTTTACTTGGAGCTATATTTTTATTCGCCACACGATATGTGTTTTGCTTGGAGCGTCTTGTATGATTTGAGTCCTTGCCTTTTAGTTTACCACAATCATCTTTGCTGTACACACCTTTTGGTATAGACACACATGAATTGGAATTTATTAGAATACTCTATGTGCTTCACTTATATCTTTTGAGTTGGATAATTTTTGCTCTAGTGCTTCGCTTATATCTTTTAGAGCACGACGGTGGTTCTATTTTATAGAAATAATTGATCTCTCATGCTTCACTTATATAATTTTGAGAGTCCTTTATAACAGCATGGTAATTCACTTTGGTTATAAATTTTAAATGCTAAGAGAAGTTGGATGCTTGATAGATTGTTTTGAGATATAAAGGTGGTAATATTAGAGGTGTGCTAGTTGAGTAATTGTGAAATTGATAAATACTTGTGTTGAAGTTTGCAAGTCCCGTAGCATGCACGTATGGTAAATGTTCTGTGACAAATTTGAAGCATGGGGTGTTCTTTGATTGCTTTCCTTATGAGTGGCGGTCGGGGACGATCGATGGTCATTTCCTACCAATCTATCCCCCTCGGAGCATGCGTGTAGTGCTTGGTTTTGATGACTTGTAGATTTTTGCAATAAGTATGTGAGTTCTTTATGACTAATGTTGAGTCCATATATTATATGCACTCTCACCCTTCCATCATTGCTAGCCTCTTTGGTACCGTGCATTTCCCTTTCTCACCTTGAGAGTTGGTGCAAACTTCGCTGGTGCATCCAAACCCTATGATATGATACGCTCTATCACACATAAGCCTCCTTATATCTTCCTCAAAACAGCCACCATACCTACCTATTATGGCATTTCCATAGCCATTCCGAGATATATTGCCATGCAACTTTCCACTGTTCCATTTATTATGACACGCTTCATCGTCATATTGCCATGCATGATCATGTAGTTGACATCGTATTTGTGGCAAAGCCACCGTTCATAATTTTTCATACATGTCACTCTTGATTCATTGCATATCCTAGTACACCGCTGGAGGCATTCACATAGAGTCATATTTTTTTTCTAAATATTGAGTTGTAATTCTTGAGTTGTAAGTAAAAAGAAGTGTGATGATCATCATTATTAGAGCATTGTCCCAGTGAGGAAAGGATGATGGAGACTATGGTTCCCCCACAAGTCGGGATGAGACTCCGGATGAAAAATAACAGAATAAAAAAAGAGAAAAGAGGCCAAAAAAATAAAGAAGGCCCAAACAAAAAAAGAGAGAAAAAGAGAGAAGGGACAATGTTACTATCCATTTTCCACACTTGTGCTTCAAAGTGGCACCATGATCTTCATGATAGAGAGTCTCTTATGTTGTCACTTTCATAAACTAGTGGGAATTTTTCATTATAGAACTTGGCTTGTATATCCCAATGATGGGCTTCCTCAAATGCCCTAGGTCTTCATGAGCAAGCGAGTTGGATGCACACCCACTTAGTTGCTTTGATGAGCTTTCATATATTTATAGCTCTAGTGCATCTGTTGCATGGCAATCCCTACTCCTTGCATTGACATCAATCGGTGGGCATCTCCATAGCCCATTGATTAGCCACGTCAATGTGAGACTTTCTCCCTTTTGTCTTCTCACACAACCTCAATCATCATATTCAATTCCACCCATAGTGCTATGTCCATGGCTCGCGCACATATATTGCGTAAAAGTTGAAAGAGTTTGAAAAGGCTAAGTATGAAACAATTGCTTGGCTTGTCTTCGGGGTTGTGCATGATGAGAGCATTTTGTGTGAAGAAAATGAAGCATGGCCAAACTATATGACTTTGTAGGGATAAGTTTTCTTTGGCTATGGTATTTTGATAAGACATAATTGCTTGATTAGCATACTTGGAGTATTACTATTTTTATGTCAATAATAAACTTTTATCTTGAATCTTTCAGATCTGAACATTCATGCCACAATAGAGAAAAATACATTGAAGAATATTCTAGAAAGCATTCCACATCAAAAATTATGTTTTTATCATTTACCTACTCAAGGACGAGCATGAATTAAGCTTGGGGATGCTGAT
Organism: Triticum aestivum; assembly: GCF_018294505.1. Lineage (NCBI taxonomy): Eukaryota > Viridiplantae > Streptophyta > Magnoliopsida > Poales > Poaceae > Triticum > Triticum aestivum. The sequence goes on along the minus strand of NC_057812.1, from coordinate 492,104,535 downwards.
ACGTCTCCAACATATCTATATTTTTTTATTGTTCCATGCTATTATATATTCTGTTTTGGATGTTTAATGGGCTTTATTTTACACTTTTATATTACTTTTGGGACTAACCTATTAACTGGAGGCCCAGACCAAATTGTTTTTTTTTGCCTATTTTAGTGTTTTGCAGAAAAGGAATATCAAACGGAGTCCAAACAGAATGAAACCTTCGGGAGCATGATTTTTGGAACAAATGTGATCCAGAGGACTTGGAGTGAACGTCAAGCAACCAACGAGGAGGCCACGAGGCAGGGGGCGCGCCCTCCGCCCTTGTGGGCCCCTCGTGGCTCCACCGACCTACTTCTTCCTCCTATATATACCTACGTACCCTGAAAACATCCAGGAGCACCATGAAACCCTATTTCCACCGCCGCAACCTTCTGTACCCAAGAGATCCCATCTTGGGGCCTTTTCCGGAGCTCCGCCGGAGGGGGCATTGATCACGGAGGGCCCCTACATCAACTCCATGGCCCCTCCGATGATGTGTGAGTAGTTTACCTCAGGCCTTCGGGTCCATAGTTATTAGCTAGATGGCTTCTTCTCTCTCTTTGGATCTCAATACAAAGTTCTCCTCGATTCTCTTGGAGATCTATTTGATGTAATCTTCTTTTGCGGTGTGTTTGTCGAGATTCGATGAATTGTGGGTTTATGATCAAGATTATCTATGAACAATATTTGAATCTTCTCTGAATTCTTTTATGTATGATTGGTTATCTTTGCAAATCTCTTCGAATTATCAGTTTGGTTTGGCCTACTAGATTGATCTTTCTTGCAATGGGAGAAGTGCTTAGCTTTGGGTTCAATCTTGCGGTGCTCGATCCCAGTGAGAGTAGGGGAAACGACACTTATTGGCCCTGTTTGGTTTAGCTTTTATCGACGGATTCCGCTGCCGCGCAGCAGAATCTGAACCAAAGGGCGAACCCAGCAGAATCCGATTCCAGAAATCCGCTGCCAAGATCTAAACCAAAAGCTGAAGCAGCCCAGGACGTGCTTTCCGAAATCTGATTCCGCTGCGGGCCAAAATCTAAAAAAGCTGTATCAGCCAGTTTGCCGAATGACCTACATCTTTTTCATCAGATTTTCCACAGCTGTTTTTCCACATCATATTTTTCACAACTGCTTTTAGAAATCCACAACCGAACCAAACAGGGCCATTGTATTGTTGCCATCGAGGATAAAAAGATGGGGTTTATATCATATTGCATGAGTTTATCCCTCTACATCATGTCATCTTACTTAAAGTGTTACTCCGTTCTTATGAACTTAATACTCATCTCATAATTATTCGCTTTTCTATTAATTGCTCGACAGTAATTTGTTCACCCACCACAATACTTATGATATCTTGAGAGAAGCCACTAGTGAAACCTATGGCCCCCGGGTCTATTTTCCATCATGCAAGTTTCCAATCTATTTTATTTTGCAATTTTTACTTTCAATCTATATCCTAAAAATACCAAAAATATTTATCTTATTATTATTATCTCTATCAGATCTCACTCTTGCAAGTGGCCGAGAAGGGATTGACAACCCCTTTATCGCGTTGGTTGCGAGGTTCTTATTTGTTTGTGTAGGTGCGAGGTGACTCGCGCATGGTCTCCTACTGGATTGATACCTTGGTTCTCAAAAACTGAGGGAAATACTTACGCTGATTTGCTGCATCACCCTTTCCTCTTCAAGGGAAAACCAATGCATGCTCAATAGGTAGCATGCATAAATCTAAAAAAATGACCCGTCACTTAGGAATTAACCAACTCACCATACTATCCTGTTAATACCTTCCTCACAGTGCTACACATTTTCGAGCATGTTGGACAGTATCAGGCTTTGCTACATAGAAAATACATGCAAGTTACCTAGATTGTAACTGAGGAACATTCTCATACTTATTTGTGTTCTCAGTGGTACTAAACTACATTATATCATCATGTGGGACTACATCTATTTGTGTGAGCTCTGTTTATATAATCTGCACATTTTCTGGATATTTTTCTGAAGTTTGCCGTCCTACCATTCTGTTAATGATTGGTCTGTTTGTATTGTCCATTATCTATTATCCATGTATTAGTAGTGGATTGTGTTGTTTAATGGACAAGTTATGCTTATGTTAACCATTTTGGATCTCCGGACTGCTCAAAAAATCCAGTGCAATCGTCCAAGTTGCCTGAAAATTTTAAACAATTCTTGCTTTGTGGTGTGAATTTTAAGATAATCTTTGAAAAGTTATATGAATTTTACCTTATCTCTATATACTTTCTCAAATTGTTCATTGCTGAAAGAAAATGGTATAACACATGCGTGTGCATTTTCTGTTTACCTGTGAATATGTGCTATCCTGTGAAGTTTTTGCATTCTAGGGTGACACTGAAATCTGAATGCTTTAAATATGTAGGAAATTTTATTATAATCAGTTGTATTAGCACCAATAATTGTTGAATCGATGCTTATTTCTGAAATATATCATATCATTTCATTAATTTTATTCTTCCATTTGTTGATATTACTCCAAAAATCCGCTACAAAGTCCCACATCAACGCGCGAGGCTTCATCTACTTTATGTAGAAATAGTCCCCATCGATTTATCCTTAGTAGCAACGATACATACTTGTCGGTTCCCCTTCTGTCACTGGGATCAAGCACCGTAAGATCGAACCCACTACAAAGCACCTCTTCCCATTGCAAGATAAATAGATCAAGTTGGCCAAACAAAACCCAAATATCGGAGAAGAAATACGAGGCTATAAGCAATCATGCATATAAGAGATCAAAGAAACTCAAATAACTTTCATGGATAAAAAGAGATAGATCTGATCATAAACTCAAAGTTCATCCGATCCCAACAAACACACCGCAAAAAGAGTTACATCATATGGATCTCCAAGAGACCGTTGTATTGAGGATTCAGCGAGAGAGAGGAAGCCATCTAGCTACTAACTACGAACCCGAAGGTCTACAAAGAACTACTCATGCATCACCAGAGAGGCACCGATGGAGGTGGTGAACCCCATCCGTGATGGTGTCTAGATTGGATCCGGTGGTTCTGGACTCTACGGCGGCTGGAATTGACTTTTGTCGACTCCCCTAGGGTTTCTGGAATATTCGGGTATTTATAGAGCAAAGAGGCAGTCCTGGGGGCACCCAAGGTGGGCACAACCCACCAGGGCACGCCTGGGCCTCCTGGCGTGCCCCGCTGGGTTGTGCTCACCTTGGAGCACCTCCCCCCCCCCCCCCCGTGCGCAACCTTGGCCCATTTGGTGCCTTCTGGTCCAAAAAAATCTCCGTAAAGTTTCGTTGCATTTGGACTCCGTTTGGTATTGATTTCCTGCGATGTAAAAAACAAGCAGAAAATAGCAACTGGCACTTGGCACTATGTCAATAGGTTAGTACCCAAAAATGATATAAAATGATTATAAAAATTATAGATACATTGGAGACATATCAAGTGCCAATAAAATCGTTGTTGTTGGTATTTGATAAATCACACAAGTTGGTATTCTCTTGAGCCATGATGACCATGCAACAAGATTGCACTCAAAAACAGATCTGGCAAGAAAAACGGCGAACGAAAAAGAGTACACATAAAACGGTAAATTTTTATGAAGTGGGGGAGAGGAAAATGAGAGGCAAATGGAAAATAATGTAAATTACGAGGAGATGAGATTTGTGATTAGGAACCTGGTATATGTTGAAGATCCTCCCCGGCGTAGACTAAGGCATAGCCTAGTGGTGGGAAGGGGCTGATGCCTTCCCGCCCACCCAGGTTCAAGGCATGGTACTTGCAATTTGGGTTTGTTGCACCAATTATACTATATGGGGTTCCCTTACAGTCTTTTTGTCAAAAAAAGATCCTCCCCGGCAACGGCGCCAGAAATTCTTTTTGATGCGTCTTAAAGCTACGTCGGTATTTCCCCAAAGAGGAAGGGATGATGCAGCACAACGACGTAGGTATTTCCCTCAGTGATGAAACCAAGGTTATCGAACCAGTAGGAGAACCAAGCAACAACACGTAAACGGCACCTGCACACAAATAACAACTACTCACAACCCAACGTATTAAAGGGGTTGTCAATCCCTTTCGGGTAACAGCGCCAGAAATTGGCAAACGGACGTGAATAAATTGTAGTAGATTAATAGATCGAAGGCCAAATAAAATAAATAGGAATAAATTGCAACAACATACTTTTGTATTTTTTTTGTTTAATAGATCTAAAAATAAAAGACAAATAATATGAGAAAGAGACCCGGGGGCCGTAGGTTTCACTAGTGGCTTCTCTCGAGGAAAATACCAAAGGATGGGTAAACGAATTACTGTTGGGCAATTGATAGAACTTCAAATAATCATGACGATATCTAGGCAATGATCATTATATATGCATCACATCCAAGATTAGTAGACCGACTCCTGCCTGCATCTACTACTATTACTCCACACGTCGACCGCTATCCAGCATGCATCTAGTATATTAAGTTCATGAAGAAACGAAGTAATGCAATAAGAATGATGACATGATGTAGACAAGATCTATCTATGTAGAGATAGATCCCATCGTTTTATCCTTAGTAGCAACGATACATACATGTCGGTTCCCCTTCTATCACTGGGATCAAGCACCGTAAGATTGAACCCACTACAAAGCACCTCTTCCCATTGCAAGATAAATAGATCAAGTTGGTCAAACAAAACCCAAATATCGGAGAAGAAATATGAGGCTTTAAGCAATCATGCATAAAAGAGATCAAAGAAACTCAAATACTTTCATGGATATAAAAAGATAGATCTGATCATAAACTCAAAGTTCATCAGATCCCAACAAACACACCGCAAAAGAGTTACATCATATGGATGCCCAAGAGACCATTGTATTGAGAATCAAACAAGAGAGAGGAAGCCATCTAGCTACTAACTACGGACCCAAAGGTCTACAAAAAACTACTCACGCATCATCGGAGAGGCACCAATGGAAGTGGTGAACCCCACCGTGATGGTGTCTAGATTGGATCTGGTGGTTCTGGACTCTACAGCGGCTGGAATTGATTATCGTCGACTCCCCTAGGGTTTCTGGAATATTGGGGTATTTATAGAGTAAAGAGGTGATCCGGGGGCACCCGAGGTGGGCACAACCTACCAGGGCGCTTCTTTGGCACATTGGTTGTCTTTTGGTCCAAAAAGATACACAAAAAGTTTCGCTGCGTTTGGACTCCATTTGGTATTGATTATCTGCGATGTAAAAAACATGCAAAAAACAACAACTGACACTTGGCACTATGTCAATAGGTTATTACCAAAAATGATGTAAAATGATTATAAAACATCCAAGATTGATAATATAATAGCATGGAAAAATAAAAAATTATAGATACGTTGGAGACGTATCTGTCATCCCAGAAGTAATGTCTTAAATCATAGAAAAACTTTTTCTTTTGTTGGTATGTTAAACTAGGTGGTATAAATTTAGCAACAATATAATTAGCATAATCATCATACCATGGAGTATTATGAGAAGTATTTATGATATTTAATTATTCATCAGGAAAACTATCATCAATAGGCAGTGGGTCATCAAGAATATTTTCTAACCTAGATAGGTTGTCTGCAACGGGGTTCTCAGCTCCCTTTCTATCAATAATATGCAAATCAAATTCTTGTAGCAAGAGAACCCATCTAATAAGTCAAGGTTTAGCATCTTTATTTTCTATAAGATATTTAATAGCAGCATGATTAGTGTGAATAGTTACTTTGGAATCAACAATATAAGGTCTAAACTTATCACATGCAAATACAACTGCTAAAAATTCTTTTTCAGTGGTAGCATAATTTCTCTGGGAACTGTCTACAGTTTTACTAGCATACTAAATAACATTTAATTTCTTATCAACTCTTTGTCCTAGAACAGTACCAACAGCATAATCACTAGCATCACACATAATTTCAAAGGGTAAATTCCAATCAGGTGGCTGAACAATAGGAGCAGAAATCAAGGCTTTCTTAAGTATTTCAAATTCTTCCACACAATCATCATCAAAAACAAAAGGAACATATTTTTGCAAGAGATTAGTGAGAGGCCTAGAAATTTTAGAGGTGTCTTTAATAAACCGCCTATAGAAACCAACATGACCAAGGAAACTTCTTATACCTTTGATATCTTTAGGACACTGGATCTTTTCAATAGCATCTACTTTAGATGTACCAACTTCAATGCCTCTTTTAGAAATTTTATGCCCCAAGACAATACCTTCATTAACCATAAAGTGGCACTTCTCCCAATTCAAGATAAGATTAGTTTCTTCACATCTCTGCAGAACTCGATCAAGGTTGCTTAAGCAATCACCAAAAGAAGTTCCATAAACAAAGAAATCATCCATGAAAACCTCAACAATCTTTTCGCAAAAGTCAGAGAATATAGTAGTCATACATCTTTGAAAGGTAGCAGGTGCATTGCATAAACCAAAAGGCATACGTCTATAAGCAAAGGTACCGAAAGGGCAAGTAAAAGTGGTTTTCTCTTGATCATCTTTTGACACAGGTATTTGAGAGAAACCAGAATAACCATCTAGAAAGCAAAAATGTGTATGTTTGGATGATCTTTCTAGCATTTGATCAATAAAAGGTAGAGGGTAATGATCTTTTCTAGTAGCTTTATTTAATTTGCGAAAATCAATTACCATTCTATAACCTGTAACAATTCTTTGAGGAATCAATTCATTCTTATCATTAGGAACGACAGTAATACCTCCCTTCTTAGGGACACAATGAACAGGACTTACCCACTGACTATCAGCAATAGGATAAATTATACCTGCCTCCAGAAGCTTTAGTATTTCATTTCTTACCACTTCTTTCATCTTAGGATTTAACCGTCGTTGATGATCAACAACTGGTTTAACATCTGAAACACCCACAATACGGCTATATCTCCCACGTGTCGGGGCACGACTTAGAGGCATAGCCGCATGGTAGTTTTGTCGCAAGAGGGGTAATCTTCACACAATCCCGTGTACTGAATAAGAAAGGGATAAAGAGTTGGATTACAACCGCCACTTCACACAATATATAACTAATTCATACATCATCCAAATACACTCAAAGACCGACTACGGTCAAATCCAAAAGAAAAGGAAGATAAACCCCAAACGATAGAATCTTGATCGTCCCAACTAGGCTCCACTACTGATCATCAGGAAACAAAACATAGTAACGACCTAGATCTTCATCGAGCTCCCACTTGAGCTTGGTTGCGTCACCTGCACTGGTATCATCGGAACCTGCAACTGTTTGGAAGTATTTGTGAGTCACGAGGACTCAGCAATCTCACACCCACGAGATCAAGACTATTTAAGCTTACAGGTATGATAAGGTAATGAGGTGGAGCTGCAGCAAGCGCTAAGCAAATATGGTGGCTAACATACGCAAATAAGAGCGAGAAGAGAAGCAACGCAATGGTCGAAAAGCTATAAGTGATCCTGAAACTACTTATGTTGAAACATAATCCAAGACCGTGTTCACTTCCCGGACTCCGCCGAAAAGAGACCACCATGACTACACACACGGTTGATGCATTTTAATTAAGTCAAGTGTCAAGTTCTCTACAATCGGACATTAACAAATTCCCATCTGCCACATAACCGCGGGCACGGCTTTCGAAAGTTTAAACCCTGCAGGGGTGTCCCAACTTAGCCCATCACAAGCTCTCACGGTCAACGAAGGATATTCCTTCTCCCGGAAAGACCCGATCAGTCTTGGAATCCCGGTTACAAGGCATTTCGACAATGGTAAAACAAGACCAACAAAGTTTCCCGATGTGCCGACAATCCCGATAGGAGTCGCATGTATCTCGTTCTCAGGGCACACCGGATAGGTCAAGCTATGAGTAAAACCAGCCCTCATGTTGCCCCGAGGTGGCCCCGCAGGTTGCCCGGTTTAGACCAACACTTAGAGAAGCACTGGCCTAGGGGGGTTTAAATAAAGATGACCCTCGGGTTGGCCGACCCAAGGGAAGGGTAATAGGTTGTTAGGAAAATGTAAAACCAAGGTTGGGCCTTGCTGGAGGAGTTTTATTCAAGGCGAACTGTCAAGGGGTTCCCATAACACCCAACCGCGTAAGGAACGCAAAATCAAGGAACATAACACCAGTATGACGGAAACTAAGGTGGCAAGAGTGGAACAAAACACCAAGCATAAGGCCGAGCCTTCCACCCTTTACCAAGTATATAGATGCATTAATTAAAATAAGAGATATTGTGATATCCCAACATATCCATGTTCCAACATGGAACAAACTTAAACTTCACCTGCAACTAGCAACGCTATAAGAGGGGCTGAGCAAAAGCGGTAACATAGTCAAACAACGGTTTGCTAGGAAGGTGGGTTAGAGACTTGACATGGCAAAATGGGAGGGATGATATAACAAGTGGTAGGTAGCGCGACATAGCGATAGAACGAACAACTAGCAAGCAAAGATAGAAGTGATTTCGAGGGTATAGTCATCTTGCCTGAGATCCCACAAGGAAGAAGAATGAGTCCAAGAAGTAGATGGACCAACATAGTCGAACAATCCACACAACTCCGGAACGAAACCGAAGCTAACGAGAGAAACAACCCAGAAAGAAGCAAGCAACATGGTAAAACAACAAGCATAAAATGGCATGATGCACAAGCAAGTATGATGCATGTCCAGTTGCAGAGGCATGGCATGGCAAGACAAAGTGCAACAAACAATACTACAAGTTAAGTGGAGCTCAATATGCAACGAGTTGCATATTGACGAAACACCACATGACTTATTTAGTTCACTCCCGGTTAGGTACTCAACAATGTTAAATGTTGTTAAACATGCAAGAGGTGAAGCATATGAAAACTACCTATCTAGACAAGTTTAAATGAGGCCGGATATAACAAATAACAATTCCGGAAAATCCCCATGTGTATATTTTGAATTTGGTACTGTTCTGCCCTAAACCATATTTTTAGAGTTGTTAAACATGCAAAGTAATGCCACCATGTTAAACTAGACATTTTCTACCCCATTTACATATAAAGATCATTTAAAATGGAGATACGGTTATTTAGTTATGAAATAAATCATTTTAGCATATTATTTAAGCAAAATTAAACAAACAACATTTTAAACAAAGATGAAATTTGCAAATTATTAAACTAGATGAAAAACCAAGCATTTTTGTATATATGGCATGTTCTAATTTGATGCATGGACCTATAGTTATTGACAATTGAAAATGAGGGCATTTATGTGAATATGCAGAAAAAATGAATAAATGCTAAATCCCATGGGACAGGAAAAAAACATACACGGGCCGGATTGCAGCAACCTGCAACGGCCCAAGAGGGATTGGCCCGAGTGAGCGCTGAGTGTGTGTGTGCAGGCAAAAGAAAAAAAAGAAATCAGAGGGAAAAAGGGGAGAGTTGGGGTCTCGAACCTAGGACCTCCTGGATGTGAGAGCGAGTGGCTAACCAGCCAAGCTGCTCTTGGGTTTGTACTAAACTAAAGGGAATGGCTCTACTTTAACCGAAGGTAAAGGCAGCGCCTTAGAATCACCATGGACGCACGGTGATTGCCGGAGACGGCAGCGAGCAAGCACGGCGGTGCTAGCAGCAGCAAGTTAGTGGTGGGCATGCGGAATCATGTGTGGTGCGCGCGTGCATGGTAGATATGTGGAGTGTGGAGGAAAGAGGCCGGAGCTCGAGAATCGAGATGGAGCTCGCCTCGGCTGCGGCGCACAGCGATGCAGAGGTGAACATGGCACGGCGAACGACCAGCACGCCGACACAACAAGCCGACAGGGTGTGCGCGGGGGTGCATATGTGAAAGAAACAGAGGAGTAGAGCAACCTCGCCGATGACCAAAATGATGGCGGAGGTCTCATCGGAATTACCTCCTGACATGCTCGAGATGCAAGGGTGCGGGGCGTGTGTTGTGCTCAGCGCGTGAACATGAGGGGATGCGGAGCCGGGTGTGTGTGCAAATGCAACATTGGCAAGAGCGCAGGTCACGAGCTTGAGCTCGCTGCCATGGTGGACATGGCGGTCATGGCCTCAGGCACGAAGGGATCGACTACAACGACCGAAGCTACGGGAAAGAAGATGGGGAGGTGTGGATCATCACCATGGGGCAGCTGCTGGAGTCATACGAGGTCGTCGGACACCGGATAGGGCGAGGAGACGCGCTGATCAGGCGGACGCGTCCGGTTCCGACCGTGAAGAAGATGAAGTCGAGGACGTCGAGGAGGGAGCTCCCGGGCCGTGCGGACGATGGCGTGGAGGAAGAGGAAGGCAGAGATGGTCAAGGTGCTTCTCACAGAAGAAGACGGGTGGTTGCGGGCTGCTTCACACCGGAGAAGAGCTCGGTCTCCTCTCGGCCATGGCGTCGGCGTGTGGTGGGCGACCTACCTGGTGGTGGCGGCAAGGAGAGGGTAAATGGACAGAGGAGAGGCTAAGGTAGGGTTTGGATAGGTTTTATAGGGGGCTAGGGAGGTCTTCGGTCGTCAAATCAAGCGAGCGTCGACGTGGCGGTGTTGGATGCACTGCCATACAGGAAAGAAGAAGAAGAATAGGGGCGCTGGTGCTTGTGGGTTCGGTGGGCTGAAAGTGAACAGGTAAGTGGCAAGTGGGATTTCTCTCTCCCCCCCAATTCTCTTCTTTTTCTTTTCTTCAAACAGAAAATTGGAAGAAAAGAAAGGCGAGAGTAGATATGGAATTTGGCAGAGATGAAGATATTTATGGAGTCCTGGTAATATGCACAATTTGATTAAAATGTTTTGGACATTTTAGAGATAGAAAAATAATTCAAGTTTGAATTAAATTCAAACTTGAGCCATTTTTGAACCCAACCAAAACAAGTCCAATTGAGATAAGAATTTACAGAGAGGGTGTAGGCATGTTGCATGATTTATAGGAAAAGTATGAACATTTTCCTAGACAGGAAAACATTACATGAAAAATTAATTGGTATAAAGAGGAAAGGGGCAGTTGAATGGGTTTGCATTAGACCATGGCTTGGTTTGGGTGTTGAGGTGAATTGGGACCAGGAAAACAAACTTTTGAAAGAGGGGAGATGGGATGCACACAATATCACATGAACATACAAATGCAACCACAAGATGACCATAATGCAATACAATGAAATGGCAAGAGGCACAATGCAATGCAAGTAATAATGATCATGAAGCAAGAAGCAAAATATGACAAGGAGGAATGAAAGATGCAAAATAATTATGATAATGCAACAAACAATATAAACACACGACAACAACTAAATTAAATGGAAGGCATCTGGGGCATCGATCTTGGGCCGTCACAACATCTTTCTCCAATTTAATTTTGTGCTGACATAGAGTGGGACTAATGCCCTTAAGATTATCAGAAGTATATCCAATAGCGGCACGGTGCTTCTTTAGGGTTTTCAATAATTTCTTTTCTTCATGTTCTGAAAGGTTAGCACTAATAATAACAGGATATATCTTCTTTTCATCAAGATAATCATATTTCAGAGTATTAGGTAATTGTTTAATCTCAAACACGGGATCACCCTTGGGTGGAGGAGGATCTCGAAGGAATTAAACAGGAAAATTGTGTTTCAAAATAGGTTCTTGATTAAAGAATAATTCATCTATTTACCTTCTTTCATTCATAAACATATCATTTTCATGGTCTAGCAAATATTGTTCTAAAGGATCATTAGGAGGCACGGCAAAGTAACAGACCTCACCTAAAGTTGGATCGCAATACTTCGTTGCAGGATGGCTCTCCGCTCGAGATCACCTTCCTCACCCACCCCGCCCTCCTTCTTCAATGCATCGACGGCGAGATCCAATGCAGTTTCGAGCCCCTCGCCCTTCGTGGATCAGGTCTCTGGCCACATCCTACCTTGCGTGGTGCTCCGAGACTCGGTTGGCGACCCGCCCGCGGAGTTCGCCTCCGGGAGGATCTTCCCATGTGTGCGCTTGATTGCGGTGGAGGAGGTGGCCACCAACCAGGTAAGCTCTGTTCCCCTCCCTCCTTCCCTTCTGAGGCAGTTGCCGCTTGCACAGCCGGGGAGCGCACACGCCCGCCCACCTTCTTGGGCGGCGGTGGCCGGAGTGAGCAAGCCAACTCTAAGGTCCATTATTATGGCGCCTGCAATGGTGCTCTCCTCCGTGCCGGCCTCTAGAGATGGGCAGGCACGCGCGCCTGTGACCTGCCATGGACGGTGTCCACAGGAGGTGGCTGTCGATTGGGCTTTAGCCCAAGGAGAAAAGGAGGGATTGGAGTGGGAGATCACTTGCTCTTGACGCGCTCGGCGCCTAGTGCGGCGTCAGGCGGATCACCGCCCGCAGCGCCCAAAAGATCTGCGGATTCACAAGGATCCTCCTCGGTCTGCAGCTGCTTAGGCATTCAAGCTGCATTTTGGCAATTGCTGCTTCCGTTGTCTCGCTGCTCGCCACAAGGCCTTTGAATGCCGGGATCCCCAAATCTGCTACACATGCAAACGGACCGGGCACCTTGAGCGTGCTTGCCCGGTTCGTCTGACTAAGAGGAAGGTCGCGTGCTCTAGCTCCGTCACCACACCACTCCCACCCTAATCCCAGCGTGTGCTCCCCCCTCGCGTCCACCACCCCCAGCTGCCACCCCCAACCCTCCAACCCCATCCCGCCCACACCGCAGCCTGATGTGGCCATGATGAGCTACATCCCGGGCACGCCCTCGCAGCGCTCAGCCATGTCGAACTTCACGGTCATTAGCACCCCATCGATGGAGGAGGAGGCGTTCCGGCTGCGAACGCTGTCGCTGCTTCTCACTGCAACGAGAAACTGCTCGGCCATCACGCTAGACATGGTGGAGAGAGTGGTGGAGCGCGACCACGGTTTCCCCTCACGGGACATCATGGTGGCATCGTGTTTCCCTGAAGACTACATCATCACCCTGGCTGACCGCGCCCAACACAACCTGGTCTATGAGAGACACCACGTCGAGGTGGCCGGAGTGAAGTTCCAGCTCCGACCTTGGTTCCCCCCTCCGGGCGGTAACAAGGTGTGGCGGTTTTATTGCCGTGTAGCCATCGACTACCTCCTGCTCAATGCATGGGACTAGACATTGTTCAAGAGGTGATCGGAAAATACTGTCGGCTGGATCTCATAGAGCGCAAGTCCAGAACGAAGAGGAATCGGCGGTGCTGTTTGCATGGCTCTGGACATGGAACCCTGACAAGATCCCTCGAGCCTCTGACTTCAATGTGCTGCACCTCCCCGAAATTGTTAGGCCGAGGGAGTTCCTTACTGAAGGGACTCCAGCGTAGGAGGGAAAGGAAGGCCCTCACTTCCCGGTCCTCATTCACCTGGACATCGTCAAGGACTACACACCGTTGTCACCATGAACTAGTCCAGGGGAGGAGTGGCCACGAGTCCATGCATTCAGAACTGGAGGATGGGAACCAAAGATGGCGAAGGTCGGGTTAGGGCGGCAGCATCTGAAAGTTCCTTCCACGCTGGCCGTCGCTCTGATGATGACCGTGATGATGGCAATGGTGGTGGCCATAGGAAGAGAGGCAAGAGGGGAGGTGCGAGCAAGGGGTTCTGCCAAGGTGTGCACGAGCATGCGAACTGCCGGGACACGGCGGCTCACGCCCTGTTGCCTCGCCGGTGCCAGCACCATGGAGAGGGTATGGGCGGGGTGCCGATGGACCAAGCTACCGCCATGCCATTGTCGGCTCAAGACAGATCGGACAACCATCGGCAGGAGCTTGTGCGAGGACGGACCTTCATCACACCAACTTTGCTGGTGGTCCAAGAGAACCAGTCAACAGGGTCAAGGGAACCAATCGACCAACAGAGCTTTGGGGATGAGCTGAGTGATGCCCATAGAAGAACTGAGATGATGATTGAGCAGGCTCCCAACCATACTGACAACATGCTGTCACAGCTGCTGCCTCTAGCGGACCTAGTTGATCATGCTTGGGTGGGCTCTAGCTTTGCAGATGGGGAGGGGGCTGCTGATGCGCTGAACTGGGAACCCTCCTTTGGAGGGCTGATGCAACTCTACTCCCCACCCCGACAGATGCCACTCCCCTCACGGCCCTACTTGGGTACTGCAGAGGCTGCCTCGCCAGGACAACTATCCCTCCCCTTCGGCTCTGCACCATGGATCAGCCACGAGAGATCTGATGCAGCTCACATCACCGTTGCAGGTGTTGCCTCCTTCTTCGCCCAAGGTCACAACAGCTACGAGCTGCCGCCCTTGCCACCATCGCTGGGGCCATGCTTGGTGACAGATTGGATGCCAACTTCCCCAATCATGCCACAATGGATGCAGTCTTGGGACATGCCTGTGGTTGCTCATGGACCATGCTGGCTGCCAAACTGGGAGGAAGCCCAAGCTGCTATGTCACAGGTTGAACCCAACAGGGCCTCAGGCCCCGAGGTTGTTTTTTGGCCTGGCGCCTCTCTCAACCTGCAAGATCATCTGGCCCAGGACTCTTTCAGTCAACTACAACAACAGCAATCTGTTGAGGAAATTCGTGCTAGGCGCGCACTGGCAGAGGCCAACCTGACCGGCCCAGGTCTGGTTTCAGCAATTACTGAGATGGTTGTTCGCTTGCACATCGATGAACAACATGCCTTCATCAGCAAGATCATTGCCCTGTTGTCAAACTCCATCTTAGGCACGCCACCAACTGCAACTCCATCGCCTTGCCCTTTGAAGCAGAGGATTCTGGGTGTGGTCAGAGCACCGAGACAGAGCTCCCGGCTCCAGCGACTCCACTCGAACTTCTCTTCAAGGCGTACACAAGTGGTAATCTCCGTCAAGCTTGGCTTCATCAAGCGCCTGGAGGAGTTCAATGATGACACACTGCTGAACTACTTGCAGTTCTTTCATGCCCCGATGCCACCGGATAATGTGGCCAAGTAAGTTGACATTGCAGGCCTATCCTCCCCGGCGCAGCTACAGCTGCCCGACGCGGAGCTGCACGCCATCCTAGAGGAGCTTGCAGGCGGCGCAGCTTGAACGCCCGCCTATGTCCGTGCTACTACATCCATTGGCTTAATTTTCCTATGTTTAGCTGCTATCCAAACTCTAATGTCCTGTGCTATTGGGCTAATGCAGCAAGCCTTCCTCAACGAGTTGGCTGATATCCATAACGCTATCGCGAGTCCATGGCTTGTGATTGGAGATTTCAACCTAATCATTGATCCCCAAGACAAGAACAATGATAGAATCAGCCGCAATTGGATGAACAAATTTCGTACATCGCTAAATAGATCATGTTTGCATGAGCTGAATAGATCATGTTTGCATGAGCTGCCTCTCATCGGCAGGCGTTTTACGTGGAACAATGAACAAGCCTCGCCCACCCTTGTGCGTCTGGACAGGGCTTTCTGTAACGTGGGCTGGGAGCTGCTGTTTCCAGCAGCTAAACTACTACCCGGTCATCTTCAGCCTCGGATCATTGCCCTTTGCTCCTGGTGAATGACTCGATCATCAAGACCAATAGACACTTCCGTTTCGAAGCTTACTGGCAATTCATCTCAGGCTATAAGGAACTCGTAGAACAGTCCTGGACAGCCCCAGTCGGCAACAGCTGCTCTCTATCCACCTTAAACACAAAACTGTGGCGCTTGAGCAAGGCTCTAAGGGCTTGCAGCAAAAATATGGTTGGAGACATCCAGAAACAGCTTGTTGTGGTAAATGAGCTGATCCGGCAGCTTGACACGGCCCAAGATTTCAGGCAGCTAACGGAGGAGGAACAAGAGCTGCAGATAAAACTTAAATCTAGGTCCACGGGACTAGCAGTTCTTCTGAAAATTAAATTGAGGCAGAGGAGTCGGGTGCTTTGGTTCAGGGCAACAGACACAAATACCAAATTCTTCCAAAGAAAGGCGAATGCGAGGCACAAGCGCAATACGATCCACGTCTTACACGGTCCAGCTGGGGCCGTGTCAAATTCTGCTGCCATGGCGGAGCTGGCACACGACCACTTCCGAAATATTTTCAGAACTGAGCAAAACACATCATCCACCCTTAACTGGGATGAGCTTGATCTGGATCAGGTGGACCCAGATGGCATGGAGGCAGGGTTCACCATGCAAGAGGTAAAGGATGCGATCGATGACATGCTGGTTGACAAGGCACCCGGACCGGACGGTTTCTCAGGTGGTTTCTTCAAATCCTGTTGGGAGATCATCAAGTGGGATATTGTGGCGGCCCTACATCAGCTCTACCTGTCGGCGTTCTCAGAATGGGGGTCCCCAGACTTGCCTGCCTGCGGCCTGCGGCGTGGCTCAAGTGGGGGCCCAGCGCGGCCCATCTTCATCAGCCCAAGCTCAAGACCCTCACGAGGAGCCAAGCCTCGCGGGGCGGACGACAGGAAGCTTCCTCAAGAGCGGCCTCATCAAGCAGGCTCGCGAGGAGGCGGAGAGATCAATGCAAGGGTACCTCGCGAGGATCCCATGATGCAAGCCATGACGATCAAGGCCAGGCGGGCGCCAGGCGGGCGCCGGCCTGCGCAGGGTCCTTGTTTCCCCTTTGGTGCAAAGGGGACAAGCACATGCCAAGGTATCAGGCAAAGGTTACCATTCCGGTGCAACGAGACCAAGACCAGCCGGACGGAGGTCACCGTGGAGCCCAAGACGGCGTCATCACCAGTGCTTTTGGCAGCCGAAGACCACCTTTGGTCAGGATAACTTGTATTAGATGTTCCCCTTCAAAATGGCCAATTGTTGGTGCCCTTCCTGCTCAATTATTCGGGGAGAGGCCCAGGGCCTATACAAATAGAGCTAGCCTCCACAAAGGGAGAAAGAGAAGGGAGGAGGAGAGAAAACCCGGTAGAGACTAAGTAGAACACACCGCACCAGCTCAAGAACACCCCTCGCGAGGTTGTTCTTCCCTTGTACTATCCATCATTAGCCCCAGAGGCAATCCACCACACCACACACTGGAGTAGGGTATTACACCACAACGATGGCCCGAACCAGTATAAACCTCGTGTCTCTTGTGTTGTTCATCATTTTCATCTTAGTTCACACGAGAGGATAGGACGTAGATCGGTAGGGGAGAGGTCTCTGCGCACACCCCAGCGTTCGAACCTCAAGGGTCTGCCGGAACCCGAAATCCGACATTTGGCGTGCCAGGTAGGGGTGCGCCAGAATCTTTCTTCTGCTGTTCGCGTGTGATCTTCCGTCGTGTCCATGGCTGACGCTCGTCGGGCTCGCGCCGAGCGCCAGGCTGCTCGCGCCACTCGCGTCGCCCAGACGGCGCCCGTCGGCGGCCCCCCTCGTTGTTCCCTGTCACCCGCCGCCACCGGCCCGGTGGGGAACGAGCAGCAGGCCTCGTCCCAGCATCCTTTGGTGCGGCGGGATGGCCGCACCGCCACCCCATTGTTGACTCCAGCTGGCTCGTCGTCCCACGCCCGTCGCGCACCCATGGATGCGCACGCCTCACTGCTCTTGGCGCGGGAGCTCCTACACTATCACCCCGTCGATGACCTCTACGAGGACTGGCTCGCCCGCATCACTGAGCTCGTCAGTGCCACAGGGGGCTCCCCCTTGCGGTCCCTCTCGCTGCCTCGCCCTTCGTCCCGTGCAGGGGGCGAGGATCAGGAGGCGCCTCCGCCGCCTCCTCCACAAGAAGGTGCCTTGGCTCCAAGGCACGCAGCCCCAGGGAGGGACCCTCCACGTCCGGCGCCTGCGCAGTAAGAAGGGAGCTGCCAAGAGATCCCACGTCCCCGGGAAGGTGCTCGCGCGCTCCTAGCACCGGCGCGCCAAGATCACGCCCCAGCGCCTCCACGACAAGACCCTGCGCTCCTCCCAGTGGCGGCGCATGGTGACCCACAAGAACAAGTCCAGCACCGGGAAAGGGCGCCGGTGGCCACGGTGGGCTGCCTCGCCTTCACCCCCAAGCTGCGCGGCGTCACATGGCCAGGCAAGTTCAGGCCTGACCTCCCTCCCCGCTACGATGGCACAGCGGACCCTGCGGAGTTCCTGCAGCTCTACGAGCTGGGCATCGTAGCCGCCAACAGAGATGAAAAGGTCATGGCGAATTGGTTCCCCATGGTGCTCAAGGATGGCGCCTGCACCTGGCTCCTAAACCTGGCTCCCGGCACAATCTCCTCCTGGAGCGAGATGCGCACCCGCTTCATCGCCAACTTCCAGGGCACTCGCGACCGGCCCCCGGCCATGAGCGACCTGCGCCGCATCAAGCAACAGCCAAGAGAAACCCTGCAGAAGTACATCCAGCGCTTCAACTACGCTCGCCTCAAGATCCCCAAGGTAACTGAAGAAGCTATCATCTCAGCCTTCTCCGATGGCGTGCGCGACGTCAAGATGAAGGAAGAGCTAGCAATCCATGAAGACTTGTGCACATCCCTGGAGCTGTTCAGCTTGGCGACCAAGTGCGCCAGGGCTGAGGAAGGGCGTCTCTCCCTCCTCGAGCTCCCAGCAGCGGACCCGGAAGAAAAGAAGCTCAAGGCCAAAGACGTGAAGCGCAAGGGGGCTGCCGTGCTAGTAGCGGAACCGGACACCAAGCGAGGCAGGGATCATCCTGAGTCATCCAAGGGCGGACGGTACTGCGTGTACCACGACCTCCACACCCACAATGCCAATGAATGTCAAGAGCTCAGAGCCGTGCGAGATGGGCGAATCGGCCCACGCCCAGAGCGCAACGACAGGGGCTATGGCCGAGGAGGAGGAAGAGGTGGCCGACGATGGGAAGACTGTGGCCTTCGCCAGGGATGGTGTGACCGCCCTCGCGAGGATCGCTGGCAGGACCAACCTCGCGAGGGAGGCTGGAGGGACCGGCCTCGTGAGGGCCACCCGCACGGCAACGCAGGCCTCCCTCCTCTACCGCCTCCACCAAGGAGGAACGAAGACCAACACCAAGACGATGGGGCTGGGGGCTTCCAAGAGCCGCGTGCAATTGCTTGCATCTTGGGTGGCGCCCAGGCCCCAGCCTCACAGCGCATCTTCAAGCAGTTTGCTCGCGAGGTGAATGAAGTCCTTCCCAAGCTTGAGGCCACGCGCCCTCTTAGGTGGTCTACATGCGCGATCACGTTCAGTTCCGCAGACCAGCTCAAGTGTGCGGCAACGACCGGAATCCTCCCGATGCTTTGCTCCCCAGTCATCAGCAATGTGCAGGTCACCAGGACCCTCATCGATGGCGGGGCAGGACTCAACGTCCTGTCCATCAAGACGTTCGACAATCTCCAAGTGCCGTACGACCAGCTTCAGCCGACCAAGCCTTTCTCAGGAGTCACCGATGGTTCCACTGTTCCAATTGGGCAGGTTCGCCTTCCGGTCACCTTCGGGCAACGCAACAACTACCACACCGAGCTCATCGACTTCGACGTCGCTCACATCCGCCTGCCGTACAACGCCATCCTCGAGTACCCAGCCCTAGCCAAGTTTATGGCAGTGACTCACCATGGTTACAATGTCCTCAAGATGCCAGGAAGCGGTGGAGTCATCACCGTACCCTGTGAAGAAAGGGACGCAGTGTGCTCGCTTGAGCGTGCGTTCCAAGCTGCAGCAATCGAAGACCCAGATCACAGGAGCGGGAGGCCTCCCGAGGCGACCCTCAAGAAGAAGAAGACCTCACCTGGCCCGAGCCACAAGGAGGCAGGCACCTCCGGAGGTATTGCGTCAGGATTCGCGCCCGATCAGGGAGCGCCACCCTCTCACGCATAGGAAGGCGCGCCCGGCGCCCTCCTCAGGCAGGGCTCGGGGGCTCTCTCTTGGAGAGCCGCCGACCTTGCCAAGGTCGCTGGGGAGGCGCTCGGGCACCACTTGGAGGGGTGCTTTCAAGCACGCTTCCCTCACGAAGGTACAAGTCAAAGGAGACCAAACCCTCAGGAGTTCATCGCAAGGAACACCCATGAGCTACGAGAGTCCAGAGACATGCGCGGCAGCCGCCGCTTACCTACCATGGCCCCACATCCAGGCGAGGATGGAGGACTGCGCATCTGCGTCGATGTACCAGGGCTTAATCGAGCTGCCTCCCAGGAGCGCCTATGGCCTTCGGCTGTAGGGCGCTGCGAGGGACCACCTCACAGCTACGTTCGCATGCCCTTCGGCCTGCCGAGCGCGGTCGCCGCACATCAGCGCCTGTTGAGGAGCATTCTGGAGGCTCAAGAGGTCAGGCATCATGCGGTCCTGGCAGAGGTGGCGATGGTCCCTGAAGACCTGCACGTGCCATCGGAGCCTCCCGAGGCCCCTGGGCCTGGGGGCTCATGAGGGCCGACGTCTTCACCGTGCATCGCTCACTTCCTCAGCATCACTTCATCTTCAACAGCACCAGGTGACATCTTTCAGAGTTCTACTTTCAGCTGGGAGCGCCCACAGGGCTGCACCATTCCCAGGCCGCGTGGGTCCGTCCCCGTGGCATGTATCCATTTTGGTTATGCTCTTTATTTACCTTGTTGGGGGCGCCCCTCGGGCTGCATCATCCGCACGCCGCTCGGGCCTGACCCAGCGGCAGTTGCTTTTCCAGCATTTACCTTAGGATGAAGTTGTTCTTTCACGCTTAATCTGATTCCCATAATTATCACCTACTGCTTGTCGTCATGCAAAGCTCTTGCACGTTAAAAGGGGGCGCCTGAGCATCGTGACTCATGGGCTCTCACTGGCTCTCCAGCCCACACCCCATGGCCTTGACCCACGGCATCGTGACCTGTCATACCAGCAGTGGCTGAGCTCGCTCGAGGGCCGGGACCTGAGGACGTAGAGCATTTGCATTCTAACAACCCTGCAGGAACACACCAATTGATAAAGGCCCAGAGCCAGGCGCAACCCGCCTCGAGGTAGGGCCTCGTGAGTCCTGCGCTGGCTCACGGGTGCCCAGATACACCTCTCCTAGCCCTACCGTGCCGGCCATGTGTCAGGGCGGGGCTGTACACGCCCCGGGGGCTCCTCCCGAAGGGGAGCTCCCTCCCACGCACCAGTGGAAGCACCATGCTCCGCGCTGGCTGACGACACTGCCGAGGAGCGGCTATGCCCGTACACATACAGAAGCGCTATGCTCCGCGCTGGTGATAAACAACTGAGGGCGGCCCACGGCCGTACCAACCTCAGGGAGTCCAGAGCTTAGTGTCCGGCACCATCACAACGCCTCCCCTCGGGAGTGCCACACAAGGGGGTTGGACACGGGGGCTATGCCCGGGCCTCGCCCGAGCGCACGCCA
This sequence comes from Triticum aestivum, assembly GCF_018294505.1. NCBI lineage: Eukaryota > Viridiplantae > Streptophyta > Magnoliopsida > Poales > Poaceae > Triticum > Triticum aestivum. Next base: position 492,083,338 of record NC_057812.1, on the reverse strand, counting down.
CCCAGCCAGGTCCCTTGGACCTGGTCGTCGCGCGCCACTCCCCGAGCGGAGCCAAGGTACGAAACCTGTTTGAGCGTCAAGGGGGACTCCTGAGCATCGCGACTCAGGAGCCTAACTTGCCACGTAGCCCCTCACTCCTTAGTCATGTCCATGGTTTCCGGTCGGGGCTATCGCTGGGTGAGGTACGCGCGGGGCCGGGCCCTGCCGACGTAGAACGATCAATCCACTCCTCGCTTCCCCCTTCCCTACTTGTTGCTCGCACGTTAAGGGGGACTCCTGAGCATCGCGACTCAGGAGCCTAACTTGCCACGTAGCCCCTCACTCCTTAGTCCCGTCCATGGTTTCTGGTCGGGGCTAATGCTGGGTGAGGTACGCGCAGGGCCGGGCCCTGCCGACACAGAGCGTACGCAAGTAGGAGAGGAAAATGCAAATTCTAGGAAATTCAAAGCAAATATTACAAGCCATAAGATTGTTCCACAACGCCAAACACAAGTTTAAACGCCTCCGCGAGCCATGGTGCATGTGCAAGAATAAAACAGGATGGAAGTCGCGAAGGGATCACTCCCCAGTAACGCTGTCACCGGTGGTGGAGTCATGCTGGACGGCTTCGCCGCTCGAGGTCGCGAGGCCGGTGGCACCGCGCCCGGGCAGGACACTGGGGGAGCGGAACTTCCCCAGCAAAACCTCGGCTCGGCCTCTCACGGCCTCAGCGGCGGCAGCGGCACGGTCGCCGCTCACGGGCTCCAGCAGGCTGTCGAAGTCGACGTTGGGGTCGCGCAGGTAGACATGGCTGAGGACATACGTCAGCGCCGCAGAAGACAGGGCACGCGCCTCGGCCTCGACCGTGGGGCCAAGGCTGTCTGCGACGTCCTCAAGCGCATCAACCAGGAAGGGGAGCAGCTTGGCGGGGCCGTCCTCCACACCAGCCAACGGCTCCTCCGGGCCGCTCTCATACAGCGTCTTCAGTATGCCACGAGCCTTCTTCTCCAGCTTCGCGAAGGCCACCCGGTCCTCCGTCAGGACCTTCGCCTTGGCGTCCAGCTCGGTCCTCTCCGCCTTCAGCGACCGCTCCAGCGTCTCCAGCCGGCTGTGGTGGTCATCAAGCTTGGCGTTCCGGTCCTTGGCGGCGGCCTCCCTAGCCTTCATCTCCTTCTCCTTCTCCTGGCGGTTGTGCACCTCCTTGGCGAGCTCGTCGTGCAGGCCTTGCAGCTCGGCCTCAAGCGTCTTGCAGCGGCCCTGGGCATTTGAGCTATTGCCCAGGGCAGCGTCGCGAGCGGCCTTGGCTTGGTTGGTGGCCCGCTTCTCCTCGTCGGAGGATGACACGGCCTGGCTCAGCACCGCTCGGACGGAAGCAGCAGAACGGCCCCAGCCAGAGGCCAACTCCAGGCGCCCGACCACCAGACGAGGGTCCGCGCTCAGGAGATCCTCCCGCGGTTGGCTTGGCCCATTGGCAACCTAGTCCAGGACAGCGGCGGAGGGAGCAGAAGAGATGAGAACCTATGGAGCAGGCAGAGAAGATGGCAGCGTGACCACGGCTTGGCAGGAAGGGACCTCCTAAGCCTTGGCCGCCACGGCCGCAGCGTTGGGCACAGTCGACTCCAGGTCCAGCGGGGCCACAGGCGCTGACTCCTCGCCGGGGTGCCCCAGTTGGCCTCGCGAGGGCGGTTGGGTCAGAGAGGCACGGGCCTCGGCATCCTCTCCCCCAACAGCAGAAGGCGTCGCCCTGGCAGATGGGTTCGCCCCAAGCGGGGCCGCAGAAGCCTCTTTCAACCTCTTGGCCGCAGGTGTCGGCCTGGTAAAAGAGCGCAAACGTCAAGCCTCAGCGGTAGAAACCAAGCAGAGCACGAATTGAGCACTTACTGGACATCGTCCGTGGACTCAAGCAACCTCCGACCAAACTTGAAGCCCGAGAGCCTGCAGCGGGGGTCAGCCTTGGGGGGCTCGGAAGCAGAAGGCGTGTCAGGAGGGACGGAGCTAGCCTTGGACCCCCCCCCCCCCCGCCAAGGACCAGAGCAGACCCTGGGGGAACCAGGCTCGACCTGCCCTTCCTCGTGATCGAGGAAGAGCCCTCCCTTCCTCGCCTGCTGCTGGCCTCGTCGTCGTCTGGCATGGAGCGGAGGGCCTGGGACCTGCGCCGAGGGAAGGACTCCCCCCAATCCTCGCCAGTCCCCTCCGAGTCGGATGCTTCCTCCTCCGCTTCTTCTTCCCCCTTTCCCCCGCTGGAGCTGCCGGAGGACAAGTTCACCGTCGCCAGGACCGCCAGATCTTCGGGAGCTGCCGCGGGCACCAGCCCCTCACCGTTGAAGGTGGGCATGCCGTTCACCACCTGCTCCTAGTCGTCACAAAGGAATAGGAGGACAGGGGCGCCCATCGGGCTCGCCATGTCTCCCCCAACCAAGGAATGGAGGGCCACAGTCAGATCCTCGTCGGTCAGGGCCTCGGAGCTCAGGTGCAGGGCGGCGTCTGCTCCTCCAAGCCTCCACAGTGGGAGCGAGTGCTCCTGGAGTGGAGCCACCCGGTGCACCAAGAACTCCCTTAGGAGCGTGGCCCCGGTCAGCTTCGCCGCCCTCAAGTTGCTTGGCCTCAGGTCCGCGTTCATCCTCTTCAATACCGCCTTCGCGCGAGGGTCAATGAGCTCCGCATGGGACCAAGCGTCAACGGACTTAGGTTGCCCCGTGGGCAATACCAGATGAGGGTGGAGGCTCCTGACATACATCATGACCCACTTGCTCCGGTAGCCTTCGGTCCTCTTCCCAGGCTTCGAGATGGCGTTGGAGCTGGAATATATAATGAAGCTCGCGCATGCGAAGACCTGAGCGCCAGAAACCCGGAGGGAGAAAAAGTGGCGTAGCAAGGCCACCGAGGGCTTCACACCAACATGAGCCTCGCAATAGTAGGCGAAAATCGCCAGGAGAAGGACAGAGTTGGGGTGGAGATGCAGGGCCTGCAAGTTGTATTGGCGGAGAATGACATGGAAGAACTCAGAGAAAGGAGGCACCAGACCGGCGACAATGGCGCTCACGAAGAACGGGTAGAAGGTGCTCCCCTTGCCCTCAGGCTGGTCAGAGCCGACCTTGAGCACAGTCGCCCCCTCGCTGCCCTGCGCCACCTACATCAGGTGCGCGAGGGCGAGGTTCTTCTCCGAAAAAATCGGGGAATCCAGGGCCGGCGAGTACCAAGCATCAGCCGGGGACTTGCGACTCGCCATGGCGTGCCGGATGTGAAGGATTGAGACAAATATGGAGGATTTCGGGAGCAAGAGGGAGGAAAGTGAGAAAGGGGATCTAGGGCAAGACGGACGAGAGCAAGGCAAGTAAGCCTGGCCCGGGCATCCCCTTTTGTCAGTCGTGCAGTTGCCGAGGCATTGTGGGATGTGCAGACGCCCACGTCCAATCAACCGCCACACGGCGCCCAAGGTCGCAGGCTGTTAGGGCCTGCGGCGCTTCGTGCTTGCCCCTTCGCTTCTCTGCTAAGCCAAGCCCGCGCGCGCCTTGGGCTCGGGGGCTACTGTCAGTGTTCTGGGAACGGGGGTCCCCAGACTTGCCTGCCTGCGGCCTGCAGCATGGCTCAGGTGGGGGCCCAGCGCGGCCCATCTTCATTAGCCCAAGCTCAAGACCCTTGCGAGGAGCCAAGCCTCGCGGGGCAGACAACAGGAAGCTTCCTCAAGAGGGGCCTCATCAGGCAGGCTCGCAAGGAGGCGGAGAGATCAATGCAAGGGTACCTCGCGAGGATCCCATCACGCAAGCCATGACGATCAAGGCCAAGCAGGCTCCGGCCTGCGCAGGGTCCTTGTTTCCCCTTTGGTGCAAAGGGGGCAAGCACGGGCCAAGGTATCAGGCAAAGGTTACCATTCCGGTGCAACGAGACCAAGACCAGCCGGACGGCCGGACGAAGGTCACCGTGGAGCCCAAGACGGCGTCATCACCAGTACTTTTGGCAGCCGAAGACCACCTTTGGTTAGGATAACTTGTACTAGATGATCCCCTTCAAAATGGCCAATTGTTGGCGCCCTTCCCACTCAATTATTCGGGGAGAGGCCCAGGGCCTCTATAAATAGAGCTAGCCTCCACAAAGGGAGAAAGAGAAGGGAGGAGGAGAGAAAACCCAGTAGAGACTAAGTAGAACACACCACACCAGCTCAAGAACACCCCTCGCGAGGCTGTTCTTCCCTTGTACTGTCCATCATCAGCCCAGAGGCAATCCACCACACCACACACTGGAGTAGGGTATTACACCACAACGGTGGCCCGAACCTTTATAAACCTCGTGTCTCTTGTGTTGTTCATCATTTTCATCTTAGTTCGCACGAGAGGATCGGACGTAGATCGGTAGGGGGGAGGTCTCCGCGCGCACCCCAGTGTTCGAACCTCAAGGGTCTGCAGGAACCCGAAATCCGACACTACCATATGATAGTAGGGGCTTGGCACTGGTGAATAAGGCCATCATCGTGCTAATTGCAAAAACGCATGGGGCCACCAATCTCCAAGAGTTCAGACCAATCTCTTTACTGCATAGTGTGATCAAGATCTTCACAAAGCTTCTCGCGTGGCATCGGGCGCCTAAATTGCAAGGGATAATTGATCATTGCCAAAGTGCTTTCTTAAAGAAACGAAGCATACAGGAGAACTTTCTTTATGTCCAAAACATGACCAAATTTTTACACAAGACGAAGAAGGGTGCCATCCTTCTTAAACTAGACTTTGTGAAGGCTTTCGACTCAGTTTCTTGGAGCTACATAATTGACATGCTGCAGGCACGGGGTTTCAGCCCCCGTTGGCGTGAATGGATCATCATGCTCCTTCGATCCTCCTCATCACCTATCCTTGTTAATGGCCAACTTTTAGAATCTGTCCAACACAGGAAGGGGCTGAGACAAGGCGACCCCATCTCTCCCTTCCTCTTCATCTTGGCTATGGATCCCCTCCAGAGGATGATAACCATGGCCACGGAAGCGGGTGTGCTCTCACGGCTACCGGGCCGTCGACGCATGATGAGGTGCTCGTTCTACGCAGATGATGTGGCGGTATTCATGAACCCCTCGGAGAGCGATGCTAATATGATCGGTCTACTGCTCAACTATTTTGCCATGACCTCGGGTCTTCGCATAAATAATTGCAAGAGCACGGCACTCCCCATTCGATGTGCATCACTTGATGTGGCCCGCATCCTCACACCTCTTGCTATCCCAGCAAAGCAGTTTCAGACAACTTGTCTTGGGATGCCGCTCTCACTGCAAAACCTTACCAAAATAGAACTGGAGCCTTTAATCATCAGATTTGGAAACAAGATGGCAGGATGGAAAGGGGGTCTGATGGCAAAAAGTGGTCGGCTTGTCCTGCTAAAACCGAACCTCATCCCACTGGCCATTTACATGATGATTGTGCACCGGCTTCCTGCCTGGGTTCTAAAACGACTCGTGCAGATTTGCCGCGCATGGCTTTGGAACAAAGAATCAATGTGCGACGGCGGCCAATCCCGAGTGGCCGGGAGCCTAATATGCAAACCTAAGTGCCTTGGTGGCCTTGGGGTCCTGAACCTAGCCAAATTCTACACTGTGTTACGTCTCAGGTGGCTGCGGTTTGCATGGCAATCGCCGCTGCGGGCTTGGATACATGGACCACTACCTTGTGACGAGGACGAACGAATGTTGTTCTCCATGGCTACGGAGATCACAGTAGGCGATGGTGGCCTGACAAGGTTTTGGCATGATCGTTGGCTGCATGGCCAATGCCCAAAGGTTATTGCACCAAGTCTCTTCACGATTTCAACCCGCAAGAACAGATCCGTCCAAGATGCCATTCGAAACAAGACATGGCTGATGGACCTCGCAAGAAGGCTGGAGGGGCATATGTTTGCTGAACTCTCTAAGCTCATGGACATGCTGGATGGTGTTTAATTGAGTGAGGAGCAACCTGATAGAATTAAGTGGAGGTTCACATCGGATGGCACATATTCGGCACGATCGGCCTATATGCTTCAGTTCGAGGGCTCACTCCCCATGGACGGATACAAGATGATCTGGTCAGCATGGGCGCTCGGAAAATGTCGTTTCTTCATGTGGACGGCGGTACTGGGAAAGATCCTCACCGCCGATGTGCTGCTTCGTAGACAATGGGAGCACAACTATTTCTGCCCCCTCTGTATGCGAAATCTAGAGACACCATCCCATCTGTTGTTTGAATGCCCTAGATCCAAAATGGTATGGGGGCCATTGCCTCGCTAGCTAACTACCCATCGTTGAACCTACCAGGCTGGAATGGCATGGTGACCATCAAGGATTGGTTGAGCACATGTGTCTCTCTAGCACCCAAAGAGAATAAAAAAGGCACCCTTCTCTGGTTCACATGATCGCATGGGAGATTTGGAACAAAAGGAATAGGCGCATCTTCAAACTAGAATCGCTGGATACCAATCAGCTGGTTTAGAAGATTAGAGAGGAAATTCATTTGTGGAACTTGGTCAGAGCCGGAATTCCTTTTGACCCTGGCTGAGTAGGATTTTAGCCACTTCTTCTTTTTCTTCTTCTCCTTTTGCACCTCCTTTTTTGCTGGTGCTTGCCTTTCTGGGCACTCTTGTACTTTGGTCCCAGTTCTTCTCCTCTCATCAATGAATTTGGTAGCAACTACCAACATTCAAAAAATAAGGAGGCACGACAATAGAAGCAAGACCAATAATTTCATCTTTACTAGGCAATTCTTTATCATGGGATTGTCTACGAAATTTAGAGAAATTCAAATCATGAGACATATCCCCTAAACCAACAGTAACAATATCTTTCTCGCAGTCTATCTTAGCATTAACAGTATTCAAGAAAGGTCTACCGAATATAATGGGAAAAAATTATCTTGTGGGGAACCAAGATCAAGAAAATTAGTAGGGTATTTTATTTTCCCACACAAGACTTCAACATCTCTAGCAATCCCAATTGGTGATATAGTATCTCTATTAGCAAGCTTAATAGTAACATCAATATCTTCTATCTCAGCAGGTGCAATATCATTCATGATTTCATTATATAAGGTATTAGGAATTGCACTCACACTAGCACCCACATCACATAAGCCATGATAGCAATGATCTCCTATTTTAACAGAAACAACATGCATGCCAACAACAGGTATATGTTTATCTTTCATATCGGGTTGGGCAATTATAGCAGCCTCATCACAGAAATAAATAGCATGCCCACCAATATTATCAACCAAGAGATCTTTAACCATAGCAATACTAGGTTCAACTTTAATTTGCTCAGAGGGTGTAGGTGTTTTAGTATAACTCTTACGAACCATAGTTGAAGCTTTAGAATGATCCTTTATTCTAACAGGGAATGGTGGTTTCTTGATATAAGCAGTCAGAACAGTAGGATCAACATTATAAGTAATAGCTTCTTCTTCAACTTTAATACATTCTACTACTTTAACTTCAATGGGAGGATGATATTTAAACCACTTCTCCTTGGGGAGATCAACATGAGTAGCAAAAGATTCACAAAAAGAAGCTACTATCTCAGAGTCAAGTCCATATTTAGTGCTAAAATCACGAAAAGCATTGGTATCCATAAAAGATTTAACACAATCAAACTTAAGGTTTATATCTGACTCTTTACCTTCTTGAGTTCCCAATCTTCAGAGTTGCATTTAATTATTTTCAATAAATCCCATTTGAATTCAATATATTTCTTCATATAGGAACCAGTACAAGAAGTATCGAGCATGGATCGATCATTATGAGAAAGCCGAGCATAAAAATTTTAAATAATAATTTCTCTTGAGAGCTCATGATTGGGGCATGAATATAACATTGACTTAAGCCTCCCCCAAGATTGAGTGATACTTTCTCCTTCACGAGGCCAAAAATTATATATATAATTCTGATCACGATGAACCAGATGCATAGGATAAAACTTCTGATGAAATTCCAATTTCAATCGATTGTAGTTCCACGATCCAATATCACCCAATAGCCTATATCATGTCAATGCCTTTCACTTCCAAGATAAAGGGAAGACCTTCTTCTTGACAACATCCTCGGGCATACCTGCAAGCTTAAATAGTCCACAAACTTCATCCACATAGATTAGGTGCATATCGGGATGTAATGTTCCATCTCCTGCATAAGGATTAGCTAGCAGTTTCTCTATCATACCCGAACGAATTTCATAATAAATATTTTCAGTGGGTGCAGTAGGTTGAGGAGTAACTAATTGTGGTTCCGATCGAGGTGAAGATACCCCGAACAAACCCCTCAAAGGATTATTTTCCATAGTAACAAGTGATAGTAAATTTCAGCACACTATATAAATGTTTCCTTACCAAATTCCACTTACCAAAGGCGCTTCACTCCCCGGCAATGGTGTTAGAAAAGAGTCTTGATGACCCACGAGTATAGGGGATCTATCGTAGTCACTACAAAAAAAAGACACATCCGTGACATTTTGGGCCGAATGAAAAAATTTCTGTCATACTTATGACACTTTTATGACGATAATTGTATCATCATAGATGTGGTGGGCTCCTACTTCTATGACAAAAAATCATGACAGAAAATGGGCTTTTCATCTTGGGCGGGCCGGAGATGCAGCTGCATGACATTCTTTGGGCCGTCCATGACGGAAAAAACCGTGGTAGAAGCGAGGGCGAGGAAAATATTGGGGTGTTCCCGGTTACGGTGAGTGGTCGGGGTCGAGCGATGCACAAAGGTTTGCATGTTTCTCTCATACACGCACGTGCGTGGGTGCGAGGCCTTGGGCTCTAACTGAACCCGAGCGAGGCGTTCGCCTACTGAACCCGAGTGATTGCACTGCAGGCTACGCGTTACTGAACCTGAGCGATCGATCAATGGATGTTAACTGAACCAGATCGAGCGATTCCTTTGCTACTACTACTAACTGAAGCCGATCCATGCTGCCTCTAGATGAACAGTGAGCGTTGCTGGGGGGGGTGGATGAACAGTTCCCAGTGGGGGTGGACGAATAGGACCCCGTGGTGTTGCCTCTGGATGAACAGGACCCTGATCGATCAAGTCGGTTGTGGCTGGATGAACAGGACCCCGTGGAGGGCTGGATGAACAGGACCACCCCGTGGAGGGCTGGATGAATAGTAGATGGTGGAGGGCTAGATGAACAGTAGCCTGTGGACGGGTGGTTGGACAGGATCCCGTGTGGAGAGGGCTGGTTGAACTGTAGCCGGTGGAGTAGCGCGCGGTGGAGGCTGGATGAACAGGAGCCCATGGATGAACAGTCGCAGGTGGAGGCTGGAGGAGGTCGATGGTGGATGAATAGTAGCCCGTGGAGGCTGGAGGGGTCGACGGTGGAGATGAACAGTATCCCGTGGAGTCCCGTTTTGCGGTATGCCACGCCCCTCCCGATGAACACGACCCCCGTTTCGACTGTAGCGCTCCAACACAAGTCTGTTTCCTCCGTTTTGCGGTATGCCACACCCCTCCCGATGAACAGGACCCCCGTTTCGACCATAGGAGGCCCATTTCCTCCGTTTTGTCGTACGCCAGACCCCTCCCGATGAACAGGATCCCGTTTCGACCGTGGCCGGTCGAACACAAGGTCATTTCCTCCGTTCCGCGGAACGCCAGGCCTCGTTTCCATCGGTTGTTCCATCCAAGCCCTCTCGGTGAACACGACAGTGCATTCCGTTCCGACCCAGCCGGTTGGCTCCCCATGAACACGATGACGACGATGTTTCTCTGTTCCGACCCAGCCATGTACACGAGCCTTGGTCGTACGTACGCGCGAGTAGGCTTTCGAGACCCCGCCTGTATGTACATACGTGGCCGTATTTACTTTCTTGCACCCTGGCCATTGTACGTACATGTACATGCTACGTGCGCACCTGTACCACGACACATGCGCGCCACTACATCGACCAGTATGTACGTACACGTTCGCGAACAGAATGACAATGCTACATATGCTTCGACCAGGTGGGTCCCGACTGTCAGGCACTTCCTTGCGTGCGAAGATGTAGCTGGTGGGTCCCAGCAGTCAGGGGGGCGAATCATTTTTTTGCCCGAACGCACTTCCTTGCGTGCGAAGATGTAGCTGGTAGGTCCCAACAGTCAGGGGGAAATGTTTTTTTTGCGAAATATGCTTGCCCGTCTGGTGGGTCCCTGCTGTCAGGTGGAGGAATCATTATTTTCCGCGTAATAAGGAGGCACTTCCTTGCTGCGGCTGTGGACCCAGCTGTCAGCCTCTCCACGTACAGTCCACGTCCGATGGAAGCCGTTCCTTGACCACGTTGACCATGCTGCGCTGAGAGCACCAGGGCGGTGGACGACGGCGAGGCCTAGGAAGGGGAAGACGCGGCAGTGGATGCCCACGCGTAGAGGAGTATGAGGGTTCAGTGGTTTGGCTGCGGTGTGAGGTTGTCGTCGCCGCAGAATAACAGGGGGTGTGGGTGAGTAGAGGGATGGTCTGGCTAGCGGTGGGAGTAGTAGGGGGCGGTGAGGCCTCCGTGGCATCACAGCCGACCATGGGAGGCAGGAGCACGCGGCACGACCGGCACTGGTTTGGGCGGCTGGAGCAAGAAGACCAGAGGTTGAAGAAGCACTACGACGTTGGATGGACATCGTACGGTCAGTGTAGCTAGAATCGTTCATATTAACTAAGTTGACAAAGCCCTCCATCCCCGTCAACTTAGTAGGCCCACAAGTCAGCCTCCCACCAAGCTGGGTCCCAACTAGCAGGGAGAGTATTCATTTTTTCTGCGTAATAAGGAGGCACTTCCGGTGGGTCCGAGCTGACAGCGGGGGGGAACTTTTTTTTTTGCAAAATACGGTGGCCCGTCCGGTGGGTCCCAGCAGTCAGGAGGGAAACGTTTTTTCGCAAAATATGGTGGCCCGTCCGGTGGGTCCCTGCTGTCAGGTGGAGGAATCATTATTTTCCGCGTAATAAGGAGGCACTTCCTTGCTGCGGCCATGGACCCAGCTGTCAGCCTCTCCACGTACAGTACACTTCCGATGGAAGTCGTTCCTTGACCACATTGACCACGCCGGATTTTGTTGCATGCATGCGTCCATGGGCGTGGTGTGTCCCCACTGTCAGCCTCTCACGTACAGTCATCTTCCGATGACTCTCGGTTGTCCACCACGTTGACCACACCGTGCTGTGCGCACCAAGGCCGATGGACGACGGCGAGGTCCCAGACTGGAACGACCCAAATATGGGGAAGACGGGGCGGTGGAGTCGCAGATGGAGAGGAGTGGGAAACTCGACTAGTTCGGGTGCACGGTAGCACAGCCACGGTGCCGCCCACGGGAGACAGGAGCAAGAACATAGGTTGAAGAAGGAGCACGTCTGTTGGATTTACATCCAACGGTCCAGCTGCTAGAATCATTTGTTGATTAAGTTGACAAAGCCCTACATACATGTCCGCTTAGTAGGCCCACAAGTTAGCCACCAAACCTGACGGGTCCCAGCTGTCAACGGGAGGAATAATTTTTTTCACATAACAAGGAGGCACTTCCTTCCGTGTGAAGATACAGCCAGTGGGTCCCAGCTGTCAGGTGGAGGAAACATTTTTTCAGCTTAATAAGGAGGAACTGTCCATGCGTGCGACCATGGATCTCGTGGGTCCCAGTCGTTAGGATCTCCACGTACAGTCCTCTTCCGATGACTCTCGTTTGTTGACCACGCCGCACCGAGCGCAGTGAGGCGGTGGACGACGGCGAGGCCCCGGACGGGAATGACTCGGAGATGGGAAGACGTGGCAATGGAGTCATGGATTGAGAGGAGGAGAAGGGTTATAACTAGTTCTGGTGCGGCGTGGGGCTGCAGTTGGTGGAGAATAACAGGAGGTGTGGAGGGATAGACTGGCCGGCGGTGGGGTAGCGCTTCGCAGCGATGTGTGCTAAGCAGAGCCGCTAGCCACTGGAGGCCGGACCAGGCGGTCCCGACGATGCTGGAGTAAGAAGACGAGAGATTGAAGGTGCATGCCGGCCGTTGGATATAAATCCAATGGTTGTGGATGTCATAATCATTTGTTGACCAAGTTGACAACGCCCTGCGTAGGCTTCGACCTATTGGCCCACATGTCAGCCTACAAAAATGTGGCATATATTTAACCCATGTTTTCTAGAATGTACAGTCCATTTGCTGGGCTGGGTGAACAAATAATTTCGCGTCAATGCGGCCCATTTATATTTTCTAAGGAATCCCAGCCCATTTGCACTTCCTTCAAATACATGAATTAGCCGGGCTCGTTATATATATAATGTTATGTTAGAAGGAGCAATTAATATCAAAAAATAAAGCAGAGAGGCACATTTTTTATTTACATAATTAACAAATTAGTGAGTTATTGCTCAAAATAAAAATGAGCGCGTTATTATTACATTGGTCCTTAAACTCTTCGCAAGCTTTTGTACGCAATCACCAGGATTTTCCTTGCCTGTGAGTCAAAAACAACCAGGATTTTCCTTGCCAACTTCTGTTAAACATTTACTTTTATAAGTTAATAACATGTGGGATGTTTTCATAATGTATATATAAGTCTCTATAAAATAAATATATATAATGTGGTTAAAAAAATACATTGGGTTGCCGATCTTTAAGAAAAAGCCCATAGGCCGGTATGGACCTCAAAAAATAAATTGAAACCACTGTCATCGTATGTCGTGGGCTACGCATGTTAAAATACAAAACCTAGGCCTAGCTGATACTTGTTTGCCCTCTAGAAAAAATGATACCAGATCCCCGAGCGAACTGGATTAAAGAGGGGGCCGGTGACACGACTGAAGAAGCACATCAGGAGCGAATTTTTTTCTATAGTGGATGGCTCTAGATGGCGTTTTTTACTTGCCTCTACACCATACAACTTGTATTTTTAGCCTCCCAGTCCGTGGTGGACCAGCAACACATTTGCTGGGCGGGCCAACCTACAGAAACCAGCACTCGATTTTTCATCAAGCCCCCAAAACAACGCAGTACTATGTTTTGTTTTGAGGCCGAAAACATTACAGTAGGGGTTGAGCAGCGGAGGGGGCAAGACAGAGCAAAAAGATTAAAAAGAGCTGATGCGCCGTTGCTACCCTAACAAAGCAGGTGCAATTCTTCTCGGGAAGAAGGTGTGCCGTTGACACCCACACGTCACATACCCCATAGTAGGCATACTAACAAGTTCACACACAAGTAGAACAGAAAAGGTAAACATTCGTATCAAACTCAGGTTCACAGGACACGTTCATATTCATAGCCAACATTCACTATCAACAACTCAAAAGATTCATATATACACAAGTTCAGCATGTCTATGGATCCAAATGATTGATAGATCACACAACAATATTCATAGATAATTCACAAAAAGATTCAGATATACATATGTTCAGTATGTTTATGCATCCAAATGATTGAGATCACAACCAATATGATCCATGGACGAACTTTAATTACCTAGGGTACAGACTGGTAAATGGTGTTTAGTCGGAGGTACTTCTTGCTAAAATTAATGCTTGTACGAGTAAACTTTCGAGTACATAAGAGGCAGCACAGACAATCTGAACTTTGCTTGTAGGTTTATCCTCAAATAGTGGCCTCGTGCCGAGGGAGGTTTGAGAAACTTGGCCACTACTTTCATCCAACTACTTTACTGGCTCATCTTGGTCCTGTAGCTCACCAAAATTCTACATTGCAGACTGGTAAATGGTGTTCAGTCGGAGGTACTTCTTGCTAAAATTAATGCTTGTACGAGTAAACTTTCGAGTACGTAAGAGGCAGCACAAACAATCTGAACTTTGCTTGTAGGTTTATCCTCAAATAGTGGCCACGTGCCGAGAGAGGTTTGAGCAACTTGGCAACTACTTTCATCCAACTAGTTTACTGGCTCATCTTGGTCATGTAGCTTGATACGTCTCCAACGTATCTATAATTTTTGATTGTTCCATGCTATTATATTATCTGTTTTGGATGTTTATGGGCTTTACTATAGACTTTTATATTATCTTTGGGACTAACCTATTAACCCAGAGCCCAGTGGCAGTTTCTGTTTTTCCTTGTTTCAGTGTTTCACAGAAAAGGAATATCAAACGGAGTCCAAATGGAATGAAACCTTCGGGAGAGTTATTTTTGGAACGGAAGCAATCCAGGAGACTTGGAGTATACGTCAGGCAATCAACGAGGCTGCCACGAGGCAGGGGGCGCGCCGACCCCCCTGGGTGCATCCTCCACCCTCGTGGGCCCCTCGTTGCTCCACCGACATACTTCTTTCGCCTATATATGTCCATATACCCTAAAAACACCAGGGAGCATAATAGATCGGGAGTTCCGCCGCCAGAAGCCTCCGTAGCCACTGAAAACCAATCTAGACCCGTTCTGGCACCCTGCCGGAGGGGGAATCCCTCTCCGGTGGCCATCTTCATCATCCCGGTGCTCTCCATGACGAGGAGGGAGTAGTTCTCCCTCGGGACTGAGGGTATGTACCAGTAACTATGTGTTTGATCTCTCTCTCTCATGTTCTTGAGGTGATACGGTCTTGATGTATCGCGAGCTTTGCTATTATAGTTGGATCTTATGATGTTTCTCCCCTCTACTCTCTTGTAATGGATTGAGTTTTCCCTTTGAAGTTGTCTTATCGAATTGATTCTTTTAAGGGTTTGAGAACACTTGATGTATGTCTTGCACGTGCTTATCTGTGGTGACAATGGGATATCATGTGATCCACTTGATGTATGTTTTGGTGATCAACTTGCAAGTTCCGTGACCACGTGAATTTATGCATAGGGGTTGGCACACGTTTTCGTCTTGACTCTCAGGTAGAAACTTTGGGGAATTCTTTGAAGTTCTTTTTGTGTTGGTTGAATAGATGAATCTGAGATTGTGTGATGCATATCGTATAATCATACCCAAGGATACTTGAGGTGACATTGGAGTATCTAGGTGACATTAGGGTTTTGGTTGATTTGTGTCTTAAGGTGTTATTCTAGTACGAACTCTATGATAGATTGAACGGAAAGAATAGCTTCATGTCATTTTACTACGGACTCTTGAATAGATCGATCAGAAAGGATAACTTTGAGGTGCTTTTGTACCCTACAATAATCTCTTCGTTTGTTCTCCGCTATTAGTGACTTTGGAGTGACTCTTTGTTGCATGTTGAGGGATAGTTATATGATCCAATTATGTTATTATTGTTGAGAGAACTTGCACTAGTGAAAGTATGAACCCTAGGCCTTGTTTCAACGCATTGCAATACCATTTGTGCTCACTTTTATCATTAGTTACCTTGCTGTTTTTATATTTTCAGATTACAAAAACCTATATCTACTATCCATATTGCACTTGTATCACCATCTCTTCGCCGAACTAGTGCACCTATACAATTTACCATTGTATTGGGTGTGTTGGGGACACAAGAGACTCTTTGTTATTTGGTTGCAGGGTTGTTTGAGAGAGACCATCTTCATCCTACGCCTCCCACGGATTGATAAACCTTAGGTCATCCACTTGAGGGAAATTTGCTACTGTCCTACAAACCTCTGCACTTGGAGGCCCAACAACCTCTACAAGAAGAAGGTTGTGTAGTAGACATCAAGCTCTTTTCTGGCGCCGTTGCCGGGGAGGTGAGTGCTTGAAGGTCTATCTTTAGATCTTGCAATCAAATCTTTTAGTTTCTTGTTTTATCACTAGTTTAGTTTATAAAAGAAAACTACAAAAAATGGAATTGAATTTGCCTCATATGCTTCATCTTTTTAATATGTTTCGTGAGAATGATGAAAAGGAAAATTGTGCTCAAGTGCTAGAAGAAGAAGTCTATAGAATGTTTGGCACTAAATCTTTGAATGATGAGCATGATTGCAATGTTATTAGTATGAACTCTTTGAATATCCATAGTACTAATGATCATTGCACTAGTTATGATGAAAATATATCTTATAAGCATGTCGATTTTTGTGGAGTGCATAGAGTTTGGAAGTACATACCAAACAGGGAAGATAGACTTTGCAAGAGGCATAAGTATTTGGAAACTAAATGGTTGCAAGAGAGGCTAGATGTTAGTGCTGAAAATTTAAAATATCTTAGCCATACTTGTGAACTTTGCAATGAACATGGTCATTTAAATATCAAATGCAAATTGTTTCATGATGGAACCGTGTCCAAAAATTGTGATGACTTGATTTCCCTTGCACATCATAATTAACTTAGTTTGCTTTTGGGTTATGAAGAAATGAAACGTCAAACTAAGCATATTCCAGAATATAACCTTGAGAAATTCCTCGATATTGATCTAGAAGAAATTTATATGTATTGTGCGGTGAATTGCATTGAAAATCCTTATATTGCCAATTACATAAAGAAAAGAAAACAAATAGAAGATGAAGAGAATACTAACGAAAGGGAAGAGACTTCCCAATATTCTCCTATTATTTCTTATGATGAATCAGGTAACGAGGAGGAGCCTTCTATTCAACCAATCTCATTAATAAGGAGCTCCAAAAAGAGGATTGAACCCACACATGATGTGAAGAAGAAAAAGAAAAGACGGAGAAGTAAAGGTAGAAAGGTATCTCTCCCAAATGATGTTGCTCCTATTTCTCATTGTGATGATGATAATTGCTATACTATTGGTGCTATCCATACTATTAATGATGAGAGTGATTATGCTTATGATATGAAAAGGCCCAAGCTTGGGGATGCTATGTTTGATGAAGATGATGTTTTTGAGAATATATTTGCTGCAATTAATGTTTGTCCCAAGCTTGGGGATGCTACGTTTAATGAAGATGATATTTTTGGTCTCCCAAGTTTTGATATGCAAATTTATAATGATGATAGCATGCCTCCTACTTATGATGATTATATTGATGAAAGTGGGTTTGGAAGAGTGTCAACTTTAGGAAGTAATGATCCCACTATTTTGGAGGATGTTGAATCTTATTATGATAATTATGAAAGTGGATTTGGAGAGGCCATGACTTTATTTAGTGATGATTCCACTATCTTGGAAGAGGTTTCAATCGATTATGATGAGAACAAAGTTGCTACTTATGATAATTATTGTGATGATACATATGCTATAAAAAGTAGTGATGATTTTATTTATAAAACTTTTCATGATTATGATTACCCTTTTTCTGAACATTACTCTTTTAATGTGGAAACAATTTATAGTATTCGAGTCTCTTATGATACTCCCACTATTCTGATTGAGAAGAATTTTGCTTATGTAGAGATTAGTAAATTTTCTATGCTTGTAGATCATGAAAAGAATGCTTTAGGTGCTGGTTATATTGTTGTATTCACATGATGCTACTGAAAATTATTATGAGGGAGGAATATATGCTTGTAGGAATTGCAATGATATCAAGTTTCCTCTCTATGTGCTTAAAGTTTTGAAGTTATGCTTGTTTTGCCCTCCTATGCTAGTTGATTATGGTTCCCATAAATTGTTTGATCACAAAATCCCTATGCATAGGAAGTGGGTTAGAATTAAATGTGCTAGTCATATTCTTCATGATGCTCTCTTTATGTTTCAATTCTTATCTCTTATGTGAGCATCATTGAAATCATCATGCCTAGCTAGGCCCGTTAAACGATAGCGCTTGTTGGGAGGCAACCCAATCTTATTTTTGTTCCTTGCTTTTTGCTCCTTTTTAGTAATAAATTAATCATCTATCCTCTGTTATGATTGTGTTTTTTATGTTTTAATTAGTTTTTGTGCCAAGTAAAGCCTTTATGATCTTCTTGGGTGATTGTTACTTGATCTTGCTGTAAAAAACAGAAAGTATGCGCTCACGAGAATAATTTTCATTTTTTACCAGAGAGCGATAAAATACCAATTCCACTTGAAATAGATTAATAAACAAATTTCCTAGTACTTACTAATTTCTAAGGATTTTTGGAGTAACATAAGTATTAGAAACCTACAGATTACTACAGACTATTCTGTTTTTGACAGATTCTGTTCTCTATGTGTTGTTTGCTTATTTTAGTGAATCTATGAGTAGTATCGGAGGGTATGAACCATAAATAAGTTGGAATAGAGTAGATATTACTCCAATATGAATTTATAATGAGTTAACAATAGTACTTAAGTGATGATTTATTTTCTTGTACTAACGGAGCTTATGAGTTTTCTGTTAAGTTTTGTGTTGTGAAGTTTTCAAGTTTTGGATGAAGATTCGATGGACTAAGGAATAAGGAGTGGCAAAAGGCTAATCTTGGGGATGCCCATGGCACCCCAAGGTAAAATACAAGGACACCAAAAAGCCTAAGCTTGGGGATGCCCCGGAAGGCATCCCCTCTTTCGTCTTCGTTCATCGGTAACTTTACTTGGAGCTATATTTTTATTCACCACATGATATGTGTTTTGCTTGGAGCAAAATTTTATTTTCTTTTGTTTTTTTTGCTGTTTGAATAAAATACCAAGATATGAAATTCTTAAATGTTAGAGAGTCTTCATATAGTTGCATAATTATTCGACTACTCATTGATCTTCACTTATATCTTTCGGAGTAGTTTGTTGTTGCTCTAGTGCTTCACTTATATCTTTTTAGAGCACGGTGGTGGTTTTATTTTATAGAAATAGATGAAGTCTCATGCGTCACTTATATTATTTTGAGAGTCCTAAACAGCATGGTAATTTGCTTTGGTTATGAATTTAGTCCTAATATGATGGGCATCCAAGAGGGATATAATAAAAACTTTCATATAAAGTGCATTGAATACTATGAGAAGTTTGATACTTGATGATTGTTTTGAGATATGAGGATGGTAATATTAGAGTCATGCTAGTGAGTAGTTGTGAATTTGAGAAATACTTGTGTTAAAGTTTGTGATTCCCGTAGCATGCACGTATGGTGAACCGTTATGTGATGAAGTCGGAGCATGATTTATTTATTGATTGTCTTCCTTATGAGTGGCGGTCGGGGACGAGCGATGGTCTTTTCCTACCAATCTATCCCCCTAGGAGCATGCGCGTAGTACTTTGTTTCGATAACTAATAGATTTTTGCAATAAGTATGTGAGTTCTTTATGACTAATGTTGAGTCCATGGATTATACGCACTCTCACCCTTCCACCATTGCTAGCCTCTCTAGTACCGCGCAACTTTCGCCGGTACCATAAACCCACCATATACCTTCCTCAAAACAGCCACCATACCTACCTATTATGTCATTTCCATAGCCATTCCGAGATATATTGCCATGCAACTTTCCACCGTTCCGTTATTATGAGACGCTTCATCATTGTCATATTGCTTGCATGATCATGAAGTTGACATCGTATTTGTGGCAAAGCCACCGTTCATAATTCTTTCATACATGTCACTCATGAGTCATTGCACATCCCGGTACACCGCCGGAGGCATTCATATAGAGTCATATCTTGTTCTAAGTATTGAGTTGTAATTCTTGAGTTGTAAGTAAATAAAAGTGTGATGATCATCATTATTAGAGCATTGTCCCAGTGAGGAAAGGATGATGGAGACTATGATTCCCCCACAAGTCGGGATGAGACTCCGGACGAAAAAAAAGAAAAGAAAAAAGAAGGCCAAAAAACAAGAGAAAGGCCAAAAAAAAAGCAAAAAATGAGAGAAAAAGAGAGAAGGGGCAATGCTACTATTCTTTTACCACACTTGTGCTTCAAAGTAGCACCATGATCTTCATGATAGAGAGTCTCCTATGTTGTCACTTTCATATACTAGTGGGAATCTTTTATTATAGAACTTGGCTTGTATATTCCAATGACGGGCTTCCTCAAAATGCCCCAAGTCTTCGTGAGCAAGCGAGTTGGATGCACACCCACTTAGTTTCTTTTTGAACTTTCATACACTTATAGCTCTAGTGCATCCGTTGCATGGCAATCCCTACTCACTCACATTGATATCTATTGATGGGCATCTCCATAGCCCATTTATACGCCTAGTTGATGTGAGACTATCTTCTCATTTTTTTGTCTTCTCCACAACCACTATTCTATTCCACCTATAAGTGCTATGTCCATGGCTCACGCTCATGTATTGCGTGAAGATTGAAAAAGTTTGAGAACATCAAAAGTATGAAACAATTTCTTGGCTTGTAATCAGGGTTGTGCATGATTTAAATATTTTGTGTGATGAAGATAGAGCATAGCCAGACTATATGATTTTGTAGGGATAGCTTTCTTTGGCCATGTTATTTTGAGAACACATGATTGCTTGGTTAGTATGCTTGAAGTATTATTATTTTTTATGTCAATATTAAACTATCGTCTTGAATCTCATGGATCCGAATATTCTTGCCACAATAAAGAGAATTACATGGATAAATATGTTAGGTAGCATTCCACATAAAAAATTATGTTTTTATCATTTACCTACTCGAGGACGAGCGGGAATTAAGCTTGGGATGCTGATATGTCTCCAATGTATCTATAATTTTTGATTGTTCCATGCTATTATATTATATGTGTTGGATGTTTATGGGCTTTATTATACAATTTATTATTATTGGGACTAACCTATTAACCCAAAGCCCAGTGTCAGTTTCTGTTTTTTCCTTGTTTAAGTGTTTCGCAAAAAAGGAATATCAAATGGAGTCCAAACGGAATGAAACCTTCGGGAGAGTTGTTTTTGGAACGGAAGCAATCCAGGAGACTTGGAGTATACGTCAGGCAATCAAGGAGGCTGCCATGAGGCAGGGGGCGCGCTCTCCACCCTGGTGGGCCCCTCGTTACTCCACCGACGTACTTCTTTCACCTATATATGTCCATATACCCTAAAAACACCAGGGAGCATAATAGATCGGGAGTTCCGCCGCCAGAAGCCTCCGTAGCCACCGAAAACCAATCTAGACCCGTTCTGGCACCCTGCCGGAGGTGGAATCCCTCTCCGGTGGCCATCTTCATCATCCCGGTGCTCTCCATGATGAGGAGGGAGTAGTTCTCCCTCGAGGCTGAGGGTATGTACCAGTAGCTATGTGTTTGATCTCTCTCTCTCTCTCTCTCGTGTTCTTGAGGTGATACGATCTTGATGTATCGCGAGCTTTGCTATTATAGTTGGATCTTATGATGTTTCTCCCCCTCTACTCTCTTGTAATTGATTGAGTTTTCCCTTTGAAGTTGTCTTATCGGATTGAGTCTTTAAGGATTTGAGAACACTTGATGTATGTCTTGCACGTGCTTATCTGTGGTGACAATGGGATATCATGTGATCCACTTGATATATGTTTTGGTGATAAACTTGCGAGTTCCATGAACATGTGAACTTATGCATAGGGGTTGGCACACGTTTTCGTCTTGACTCTCCGGTATAAACTTTGGGGCACTCTTTGAAGTTCTTTGTGTTGGTTGAATAGATGAATCTGAGATTGTGTGATGCATATCGTATAATCATACCAACAGATACTTGAGGTGACATTGGAGTATCTAGGTAACATTAGGGTTTTGGTTGATTTGTGTCTTAAGATGTTATTCTAGTACGAACTCTATGATAGATTGAACGGAAAGAATAACTTCATGTTATTTTACTACGGACTCTTGAATAGATCGATCAGAAAGGATAACTTTGAGGTGGTTTTGTACCCTACAATAATCTCTTCGTTTGTTCTCCGCTATTAGTGACTTTGGAGTGACTCTTTGTTGCATGTTGAGGGATAGTTATCTGATCCAATTATGTTATTATTGTTGAGAGAACTTGCACTAGTGAAAGTATGAACCCTAGGCCTTGTTTCAACGCATTGCAATACCGTTTGTGCTCACTTTTATCATTAGTTACCTTGCTGTTTTTATATTTTCAGATTACGAAAACCTATATCTACTATCCATATTGCACTTGTATCACCATCTCTTCGCCGAACTAGTGCACCTATACAATTTACCATTGTATTGGGTGTGTTGGGGACACAAGAGACTCTTTGTTATTTGGTTGCAGGGTTGTTTGAGAGAGACCATCTTCATCCTATGCCTCCCATGGATTGATAAACCTTAGGTCATCCACTTGAGGGAAATTTGCTACTGTCCTACAAACCTCTGCACTTGGAGGCCCAACAACGTCTACAATAAGAAGGTTGTGTAGTAGACATCATAGCTCGCCAAAATTCTACATTGCAGACGAGAAAGGAGGCGGTTGAGAAAATGAACCACCCAAATTTTTTGTGCAGTTCAACTGAAATGGAGCATCCCTGGCATGCAGACTGATTAAGTGCCAGATGAATATACACATCAACCAACTTGTCTAGAATCTTTAGACTCCATGCCATACAGTTCGCTACCATATCTGTCGATAACCAAAAGGCACAAGTTGGGACCAAAGACTGGACTGTGTTTTTCTGGGCTATGCGCCAAGCAATATTTTTGGCGTTCACTCTCCTAATACTTGGAGATTGACAACTGGTTGACGCCGGTTGATACGCGAATGAATATAGGCACTTCTTCTTGTCAACAACGATGCTTGTCTGAGTGAACTTTGGAGTACATAGCAGCAACATAAGTACATGTACATCTGATCTTTTTGTGCAGTTCTACTGAAATCACCCAATGTAATGATTTGCCTGCGAGTTCAAGCTCCAAGTTACTCCTTTATGAAATCGGCAAACCTTAGCACAATACCAAATTACCAATACATATGACAAGCACAATAATCAGGATAAAGACCAGTACCAACCTGTGTGAGGTAGCATATCAATTACTATTTCCTTTGACTGGAAGCCGAGATAAGCCAAGTGACTGATAGAAAAGGAAGAATGCAAGCCCAGATTAGCGACTGACAGGAAAGGAAGGAAGCTGTCGAGGCAATGAAACACGCAAAGTTTTTGTGCAGTTCCACCAAAATCGAGCATCCCTGTTGGCACATATATTGAGAGAGTGAGATTACTGTAATAGTGGGACTAGTTGATGAAACATACACTAACAAATAGAAGCACCCTCGTTATCTTAATGGGTAAAGTTAGCAACATAGTAGTCTTGCTTAAGGAGAGGTATTTGTTTATTTAATCAGTGCCAATTAGCTCAACACTCGAAGCATTTCCATGTATCATAGGTTGCAAAACTTTAACGTGCAAAGATAACTGAGTTTCTCATGACAGTAGCATGATACAAATAGAGATGACAACAAACTAATATGGATGAAGGCCTTAGGCCGGTACAAACCTGAGGAAAAAAGCTTATTTATGTAGTCCCATAAGAGATGATAAAGCACTCACTAGAATCACTCAATAGTGTATATTTTTGTGCACTTCAAATGTATGGTTGAAACCACTCTTGTTTACCAGTGTTGAGATTATATCGAAAGATTACCAAGAACTTCCAGCAGAGTTAAAGCACTGGCTGGGATACAGTTCATTGTATTGTCTTGTGTAGTTCCACTAAAATGTATGATTGGCACAACATGACCCCTGTTTGCACAGGATCGTCTCACATGTAAGGTAGACGTTGTCGGAGCCCTTGAATGGCCTCGACTGAGGCCTCTGGCTTCAGCAAGATCACCTTGGCACTCTTTATTCTTCTTCCTCCTCCTCTTCATCATATGTTTCTCTTTCTCCTCACCAGTTGGTGAAACCAAGTACATGATTGGCCTTCTATTTCTGAATTGGTTTTGTCAGTGAGGGAGTACAAGTATACTAGTAAACAATAGCATTATTTTCTCATGGGAGTCACAAAATAGAGATGAACACATGCATTAAATATCATTCTTACCTAAAGGAAGGTTATGGCGTCAATATGGATGATGGGGATTGGAACACATATCTCCCTTTGTGCAGTTCCATCGAAATGAATCAACTATTCCATTCTGATATTCCAGTTAAACAACACAAAGTCACTTCTTTTAAGAAGTGTTTTGTGCAGTGCACCAAAAGGTCACAATAGCAACCTAGTGAAATGGATATCCTTGTTTGCACAAAAAGCTACAATGGAAACAGTCAAAGTCTCAAACAATTACAAGAAAAAACATTTGGCTAAACTTGTCATGGATTATAACAGTGGCATGGCTTCATTTTACCAGGGGCATTAGATTAAGAACAGCTAAATATTTGGTATAAGGGCATGGGACACTGGGTGCACCAGTAGTCTAGCACCATGTACCTAAACATGGGCATAGTGGTGATTCCGAGTTTGTTGCCCCAAGAAACAGACATCCAAGAAACATATCTGGGTTGGTCCCATTTTTGTTCACTCTAACCACCTACTCCTATGTGTGGATAGCAAATCTAGTCCTGGTCATACCACTGTGTACAGCGTTACCCCGATATTTCCCTTTTCGACCAAGAGACCAGTTGGATGACCAGTTTGTACTAATTTCACCCCCTTTCCTTCCTATTTGTACCAAGTCCGATGTACATACTAAATTCCCCCACCCCCACTTTATTTCTTGTTTGAACCAAGTACAAGATTCGACTCCATGAAGTAGCTTTACCTCTAACAATAGAAAAAAAGGTGACGTTGGACCATCCGATCGAGAGGGGCTGAGAGTTAGAAAATGATGCACATGCAGCAACGTAGCAAGCAGGGGAAGTAGAGCTAAGGTGGTTTCGAAGGAATATATACCTGAAGGTCGTCGGGATGTGGATAGGTGGGCGGCAGGAGGCCGGATCCGCCCACACTAGGGCAACGACGAAGGGATCGGAGGACCTCCCGTGCCGGCGCTCGGCCAGGGATAACAGTGCGGCCGGCAGTGGGTCTCCTCCCTCACTAGCGACGCGGCCTAAACGCTGCCCCTCCTCCCCTTCATCGGAGGAGGGGGATACGTCCGGATCTGTAACCAGTGGTGAGGATAGAAAGACGGTGTTTTTTGAAGGGAGAAATACAGTGTTACCACCCCTATCTTGTTTAGATCTGGAGAGGATGAGAGTGTGTGAATAGAGCAACCCTGGCAAGCAAGCGCGGAGGCTCCGGCCTATATATACGTAGTGGGGTAGTTTTCCTTTTTCACTCCATCAAAACAATCGTTTAGAATTGTGTACTATGTGCCAGGTCGCCGTTTTTTAGTTGTTGATTGTTTTTTGAGATAGCTACCCACTTGTTCCAAGTGGTGTTACGGTGTGCCAGGTTGCACTTTGTATCGTTCAAGTCTGGTACAAGTCCCTCCATTAAATGAACAACCACCCCCTCGTAAAAATTGTGAACAAGCCCACGGCTAAAATTATCGGAAATGTGGGTTTCCCCAACATGCATTATTATTTATATTTTCTACTCCCTCTGTTCCTAAATATAAGTCTTTTTTATTAGTCACACCCAAGACAAGAATTTTTTTATTAGCAGTGAACCCCACATGTCATAGACACTAAAAGTGTGGCAAGATTCCCTTAGGCAAGCCAAAGTGTGTCTAACAATTTGAGCAACTCAAGTTAGGTAAGTGTGGCAAGTGTGGGAAAAATAATGTGGCAACATAAGACAAACATAGTTACAATCCAAACAGCCCCATAATTTTTTGTGACATGCATGAAAATTTGGTTAGTTAAATTAATAGTCAAAATTTGGCAAGGTGCATCAAATCAACACATGCAAGTATCAAAAGGGAAGTCACGGCATGCGCTGTACTCCCTCCGTTTCCAAATATAAGTCTTTTTAGAGATTGCAACAAGTGACTACATATGAAGCAAAATATGTCTACATACATACGTATGTTGTAGTCCATTTGAAATGTGTAAAAAGACTTATATCGAGTGCAGTGCTTTGATGTGTCGCGTCAACTCGTACAAGACCGAGAAGTTTGATTAATACAACGCCCTCTCCCTCATAGACTAAGCTCTGGTGCCTTAACTGCACCTGCCTTTGGCTGCATGACAGGTGGGCCAACCACCTGTTGGGCCCACCTATCATAGACGCAAAGGCAGGAGCAGTAAGTCAATGAAGCTGTGTCCCTCCCTCACGCATGAGTGTGGTGGCTGGCAGGACTAGTAGGAGCTTTCGCTACACGCTATCCCTCCCGCACGAGCTGGATGGACATGCAGTAGTGGATTCGATACTGTAGAAGTAGGAGTAACATCATTGTTCTTCTTCTCGAAGAGGCGAAGAGCCAAGCGCAACCCGAACATGGCAGTTGCGAACGCTCACGTGGTGTGGTTCCTTGGAGCAGCATATAGCCAGGCTCTTGCATGAGACGAAATTGCTATTTGAGCCCACTATTGTAGTACTAGTACTTGCTAGTATAGCCCTGTAAACTGGAAAGGAGTATTTGCCTTTCTAGAGATTTCAACAAGTGACTAGACTACACCCCATGCAGTACTCCCTCCCTTCCGGTTTAGAGCAAGTACAATAGAGCTGAGTCAGCGGGCTATAAGGATTAAACTAGTATATTTCTGCTTAGTTGGAGGAAAGAGAAGAGGAGAGAGAATGTGTAACACCCATGATGCGGCTATATCTCCCACGTGTCGGAGCACGACTTAGAGGCATAACCGCATTGTAGGTATGTCGCAAAAGGGTAATCTTTACACATCCCGTGTACTGAATAAGAAAGAGGTACAGAGTTGGCTTACAATCGCTACTTCACACAATACATAAATATAGCATTACATCATCCAGATACAATCAAGGTCCGACTACGGAACCAAAATAAAGACAACCCCAAATGCATAAGATCCCCGATCGCCCCAACTGGGCTCCACTACTGATCATCTGGAAAGGAAATGTAGTAACGTCCTGAGTCCTCATCGAACTCCCACTTGAGTTCAGTCGCATCCCCTGGAATGGTATCATCGGCACCTGCATATGGTTTTGGAAGTAATATGTGAGTCACGGGGACTCAGCAATCTCACACCCTCGCAATCAAGACTATTTAAGCTTATGGGTAGGGAAAAGTAGTGAGGTGGAGCTGCAGCAAGCACTAGCATATATGGTGGCTAACATACGCAAAATGAGAGCGAGAAGAGAAGGCAAAGCACGGTCGAGAATCTATGATCAAGAAGTGATCCTAGAACTACTTACGTTCAAGCATAACACGAGACCATGTTCTCTTCCCGGACTCCGCCGAAAAGGGACCATCACGGCTACACACGCTGTTGATCCATTTTAATTAAGTTAAGTGACAAGTTTTCTACAATCGGACATTAACAAATTCCCATATGCCCATAACCGCGGGCACGGCTTTCGAAAGTTCAAAACCCTGCAGGGGTGTCCCAACTTAGCCCATCACAAGCTCTCGCGGTCAACGAAGGATATTCCTTCTCCTAGGACGGCCCGATCAGACTCGGAATCCCGGTTACAAGACGTCTCGACAATGGTAAAACAAGACCAGCAAAGACACCCGAATGTGCCGACAAATCCCAATAGGAGTTGCACATATCTCGTTCTCAGGGCACACCAGATTGTCCAAACTTCCGGTAGGCCAACCCAGAGTTGCCCCTGGTGGCCACCGGCGGCTGACAAGTTGGACCAACACTCAGAGGAGCACTGGCCCGGGGGTTTAAAATAAAGATGACCCTTGAGTCCGTGAAACCCAAGGGGAAAAGGCTAGGTGGCAAATGGTAAAACCAAGGTTGGGCCTTGCTGGAGGAGTTTTATTCAAGGCAAACTGTTAAGGGGTTCCCATTATAACCCAACCGCGTAAGGAACGCAAAATCAAGGAACATAACACTGGTATGACGGAAACTAGGGCAGCAAGAGTGGAACAAAACACCAGGCATAAGGCCGAGCCTTCCACCCTTTACCAAGTATATAGGTGCATTAAAGTACACAAGTTACATTAATGATATCCCAACAATAAACATGTTCCAACAAGGAACAAACTTCAATCTTCACCTGCAACTAGCAACGCTATAAGAGGGGCTGAGCAAAGCGGTAACATAGCCAAACAACGGTTTGCTAGGACAAGGTGGGTTGGAGGTTTGACATGGCAATATGGTAGGCATGATAAAGCAAGTGGTAGGTATCGCGGCATAGGCATAGCAATAGAGCGAGCAACTAGCAAGCAAAGATAGAAGTGATTTCGAGGGTATGGTCATCTTGCCTGCAAAGGTCTCCGAGTTGACGTAAGCTTGATCCTCGTAAGCGTACTCAACGGGTTCCTCAATCACGTACTCATCTCCCAGATCTAACCCAAGGCAAGAACACAAGCAAGGGAAACACAATCAACCACGGTGCAATGCGCAAGCGACATGATGCAAAACATGTCATGATATGCGGGATGTGATATGCAATGCATATGCATGCTCTGGAAGGAAAAGATTGAACCAGGCCTCAACTTGGCAAACCAAGTGCACTGCTGGAAAGATGAGTTTATTTTGGTTGAAATCGATATAAAGATCACCGGAATCAGATGCATGGTTTGCAAATGGCAAGCAAAACAATAATGGCACTATTCTGCGATTAACAGCACGATGCCACCTAGAATGCAACAAGAAACTAAGCTACTGCACTCTAACATAGCAACAAAGCACATGGCAGTGATCCACTCAAGATGCTTGACAAAAGATGAACACCGAGCTACGGCTAAATCACATAATAGCAGGTTCAAACAAGCATGGTAAAAGTGCAAAAGATATCAGGTTCACAGACTTAGTGAAAATAACAACATGCCAGGAATTAACATCAGGAAGCAATGTTTAGAGCAAGATAACAACATGCTACAGGAACATATCATGACAAAGCAAGGCATGGCATGAAACTACTCAAAGCATATAACAAAAGTCCCTTACTGACCATAAGCCAAAAAGGATCAGAAAATATGATGGCACCCATGTAAACATAGCAAGTTTTGTTAACAGATTCAGACTTAGCAGAAAACTGGGCATGGCATAAACAGAGTTACGTAGGCATGTTTGCGAGCTCGATGCACTCACCACAAGGCATTGCATGATAAACTAAGCATACACCCAGCAAGAAGACATGATCAAGTAGCTAACCATGGCAAGAACCAACTCATATCATGCATGGATCAACTACAACAACCTTGGCAAAATTGATTAACACGTAAACAATCTGCCAGGAACATTTTATAGCAAAAGTAGAGCAAGATTGAGTCATGCTAGGGTACTCCATAATTGCAAACAAAGACATGGATGGATATAACATAACAATATCTCAAAATCATCCTTACTGAACATGCTCAAAAGAGGCATGGATCACTCTGTAGCAACATGAATACATGGCATAAAAATAACATCAGGGAAAAGACTTGGAAGAATTCTAAGTCCCTGAAATCAGCAACATCACGAGAGCTACTTTGCATGCTTGTGCTAGTCACCACATTGATCACAAAAATACATGGCATACACCCCTGTAAAGATGGCATGGCATTGCCCAAAACACATGTAGGGCTCAAGTTCACAGGAGGCACACAACAATCATGGGGAAAAATGACAAATGTCCATAATCTGTTAAGAAACGGAAACTAACATTTTATAGCACTCTTGCAACATCGTTTTAGGCATCAAGATGGACTCAAACAAGCATAGTGCAATGGAATGAAATGAAGAGCACATCCATACGAACAATTCGATATATCATACGCACAAAACAGAGCTACGAATGCGGAGTTATGATGCGATGAACATAGCTAAGAAAATATGCAGGGAAAATGGCTTAGACAAAATCGACCTAGGGTTTGCCCGATCCAAATCTGGCACCGTTTTCGAGCTCCTCAGGTCTCGCCGAAGTTGGGCGTGGAGGAGGCCGGAGATGGCCGGGAGGTGCCGGCGGGGTCGGGCCGGACCGGATCTGGCCGGACCCGGCCGGAGCTGGAGCGGGTGGCGGCGGATGTCAACGACAGCGGCACTGGAGGTGGATGAGGCGGCGCGCGAACGGCACTGGAGCGGCTCGACGGGGACGGCAGCGAGCGGGGCGGCGGAGGCTGGTGAGCGGCGCGGGCTCGGGCGCCCGCGGGGCGGCGGCGGCGGCGACCCGGCCGGGAGGGCCGGCCGTGGGCTCGCGGGCCCGCGCACGGTGGCGGCTGGCGGCAGGGACAGGTGGCGGTGCTGATGGGGCGGGGCGCAGCGCGGGCTTTGTCCGGTTCAACCGGACGTGTCCGGCGACGGAGGAGGGGCTAGGCTAGGGTTAGGGTGGATTTGATCTGTGATTTGGACGGGGGAAGGCCTTTATATAGGTAGAGGGAGCTAGGAGAGTCCAAATGAGGTGCGGTTTTCAACCATGCGATTGTGATCGAACGACCAAGAGGATGGAGGGGTTTTAGCTAGGTTTTGGGCCACTTTGGAGGGGTGTTGGGTTGCAACACACATGAGGCCTTTACGGTTCCTCGGCTAACCGTTGGAGTATCAAACGAACTCCAAATGGCACGAAACTTGACAGGCGGTCTACCGGTAGTGAACCAAGGCCGCTTGGCAAGTCTCGGTCCAATCCGAGAACGTTTAACACTCACACACGAAAAGAGGCAAAAGGGGGACGCTGGAGGACATAGGAGTGCCGGAATACAAAATGGACAACGGGGAAAATGCTCGGATGCATGAGATGAACATGTATGCAAATGTGATGCACATGATGACATGATATGAGATGCATGACATGGACAAAAGCAAAACGAAGACAAACCCAACCACGAGGTAATATCATAACTTAGTGTCGAAAATGGCAAGAGTTGGAATACAAATATGGCGAGTTACATACGGGGCGTTACAGAATGTAAGTGGGCTCTTCGTGAAGAGCCATCTCTAGCACGTGCTCCTAGGAACTTTGTGAGAATGAAAGGTGGGCCACATAATAAAAAAGTAGTACACTCTTTTGATCTACTATTGTACATGTTGGCTATAAGATGGGTTGTAGATGACATGGCACTGGCTTATAGCCAGCATCTAGCTATACTATTAACCATGCTCTTATAGGGCTCAAATCTCATCAACCAAGGCATTTTGCGATTGGAGGAATGTATCTCGTACTTTACAAAACTACCCTAATTAAACTCATGCATTAATTACGTAGTTCTCTCGTTTCCCTCTCCGCCATGGTCCTAGTGCACAATATTGAGCACTCCTATATGACTAGCCGCTCTATCTACATGCGGGACATCAAAGCATCCGGGCCCGCGTGCTATCCACCAAATCACAGCAAGGTGCTACAGTCGAAACTCACCGGTCACCCCGGTGTGGCCGTCATGACCCGTCATATCACAAAACCCACACCTTTACCAGCAGTGGTAAAGTGGCCTCGAAGTTGGACTGGACGAAGCAACCATCATTTCACTCGAACGCTCGTTGAAGCCCTTTCTCCCCTTTCTTGAAGAAAACCTCACTCTAGGCTACTCACTTCTGCCATTTTTCTTCTCTACCCATGAAGGAAAGGTGGGCGAATCAGTGGTGCTGCTATATTTTCATTCCAAGAATCTTCTTTTTGCGAAGCACCGACCGATTCTCACAGCCTATCCTTTTCCCGTTTTCATTGCGATTGTGCTTTCCTTTCGATTGCTTTTTGTTTGTCAGTTCATTGATGGATCCTGGAGCACTAGGCAAAGAGTTGCTGGCGGACAACCCACTGGAGACAGCGATCCCCAGGAAGCGAGCACCGACCAATGAGTTGACCATGTTGGCGGGCCAACCCATGGAGACGAAGAACTCCAAGAAACAAGCACTGGCCAAAGAGTTGACGACGTTGGCGGACGAACTCCTCAAAGAAAGTTGGAAGAATAGCAAGGGCCCCACCGTGCCTACCCCAGAAACTATGATGGCCACCTATGCGAGGCTCAAGGCCGAGTTTGAGGAGATAGTCGCCGTTGAGAAGCAATATTCCCCTGGCAAGACGATGGCCCCCATCGAGGATGAGGAGATGGCCCCCGGAGGGATGGGATCCCCCGGTGAGCTGCACAAGGTAAAAGCTTATTACCATAGTTGTGGTTTTTGATTATTTGCAATGTGCTTGCTAATATGTTAGGGTTGTGCAGGTGCCGGTGTACGTCATTGATGATTTCGATGTTGCTACCTGTCCCGTGGACAACGCCCGAGAGATCGTTTTCAATGTCGCGGTCCGTCCTGTTGGCATCGCCCCGGAGATCGATTCTGGTGCCGCTGTCCATCCTGTGGACATCGCCCCAGAGATCGACTCCGATGTCGCGGTCAGTCCTGTGGACATCGCCCCAGAGATCGATTCCCATGCCGCTGTCCGTGCTGTGGTCATTGCCCGAGAGATCGATGACAAGAAATAGTTGGTCGCGCTAATCCTTCAGGGTAGTTTGCATTGCGCTGTGTTTAATTACCAGAACGATGCGTGTTATCAAACCATCTTAGGGCTAGTGCACTGTCTTGTGTGGGTGGTACTTGCTACTTTTGTTTGATAGTGAATCATGTGAACCCTCTCCGAGTTATGGAAACAGATGTATCCTCACCAGCTTTTGATGTAATATATGGCATGCTTAGATGTAAGTTTGAACTGTTTATCATATCGGCGGGGCTTGTTTGATGATTCTTGGTGTTAGTAGGCTAGCTATTGTGCAAGTTATAGTACTTGCAAAACACTCACCGAAGAGAAACGTTGGGGTTGATGAGCTCGTGGTACGCTTATACTTATCCGTCATCGATCGGCCAATAGCCCAAGCTCCTTAAATTGTAGGCTTAGTTGACACAGATACATTCAGGCCTCATTTGGTTCGTAGGGTAGGAAAATCGTAGCAAAAGTACAGAGACATACAACAGAAAATCATAGCAGTACAGAGACATACTCCCTCCATTCCAAAATAGATGACCTATAGGCGGGCTAGTTTGGCCTAGTGTTTTTTTAGGATGTCCTAGTGGGTTTCAGTGATATGACGTGGTACAGTGCCGTCTAGTCTTTCGCGTGTGGTAGCAATATTGCGAGTACAGTAAGTTTTCTTGAAGAAGCGGATTTCAACGAAGTCATGATGGTTCCTTCGTCCGACAAACTTACAGTGGGAAAGGTTGGCCCTGCGACACGAGTGGGGTAGACCAGGATAATTTTTTCAAAAAAAAGTATCACTGTTGATTTATATTTATTCTTTTATTTCCGATGAATGCTAGCGTTTCAACTCTTACGACGAAGAGTGCCAAACACGGCACGTGCTAGATGTCCCACACGTCAGCAAAAGGAGTGGGACATGAACAGCGTGGTAGAGCCCAACGCAAAAAAACAGCGTGGTAGAGCGTCTCCACTTCTTCCACTTCTGGGTCGGAGACCACACGTAGTAGTACTAGTGGTATGAATGATACAAAGTGTGACCTGGAGAGAAAGAAACATCTAGTTGGAAGGTCTCGGGGCATACACGTAAACAAATATAAAAGCTAATGTGTGCCTCCAACTAATATAGTAGTAGTAGAGTACTTAGGCACGTACTCCATAACATCACCGTGCATTGCACGTACAACATTTAGTGGTACTCCCTCCGTTCCAAATTACTCATCGTGGTTTTAGTTCAAATTTGAGCTAAAACCACGATGAGTAATTTGGAACGGAGGGAGTACGTAGTAAGAGACAAATGTCGCCCAAGAGTTCCCTTCTCGACCCACTTTTGGGTGTTTGGTGGAGTGTATGGAGGGTGCATGAGTCCACACTAGTTTAGCACAAATACACTAGAAGCATGCATGAAGAGGGGTGTTGAGTTGAGCATGCATGAAGAGGGAACAACTATGCTAAGACGAGAACGCAACCAAACACACCCTATATGCCACGCATGTTCATACCATTTGTGCCTTTCTACTTCACTTACTCCGGATTCCCCCATGGCCCACCTCACATTATCACCATATATATTTCTTGGAGTCTGTGCGCGGCGGGAGGGCGATCTCTTCTCCCTCCCCCGTCTCTCTCTTCTCAGCCGACACCCGCCGAGCGATTAGATTTCGGCTATCGACAATTTATTCAATTACAGTCCCACATGTTAGTGAAAATGCGAGACAACGTGTGTCCCCTCTGGTGAGCGGCGTGCGAGCCAGACTGTCGGGGGTGCGATGCGTACGAGTCGTAAGTGTGCCGCCTTTTCCTTTTGAACCTGCAAATCGTAACATTTTCGTGCGATCGATCATAGAAATCCAGAACAAAATGACGAGGGCGGTGCTTTCCCGCGTGTTAGGCGGGCTAGTTTGAGTGATATGACGTCCTACAGTGCCGTCCACTTGCTCCATTTTTATGCAAGCAAGAGTCTACACTCTTACGTGGGAGGAGTGTGAAACACGGCGGATCTAATTTTGATCGAGGGAAAATTGTTCCCTATGAAATAATGGAACACTGTTAGCGATTATAGCATGATACTTAGGGCATCCCCAGCGCTGGCCCTCAAATTTACACCGACATCTGTCCGAGGACACTGATGGATGCCATCCAATGCTGCCCACATACCTTTCGACAACTATATGAACTAACGGGACGAAATTCGTGCAAACAAAGCAAATTTCAAATTAACCAGATGAAATTCATTACATTTTGAAAACTTTTCCTATAAACTGGACGAAATTCATTACATATTTCGCACAAATCATACTAAAACCTATTGTAAACCTAATATAAACGATCACCGGCGCCCGACCACCATGTTCGGCCATGAACCTGAGAAAGCCGGCTATTGCATTTGCCTCCTCCTCATCCGCCTCGATAACCTCCTCCTTCGTAGCACAAGGTTCTGAAGATTTCCGCCTCCATGTCACCGTCAAGCGGCTAATCGGATGCCGATGTTTATCCTACCAAGCTTGGCGTTGATTGAGTGGAGGAGTGGTGGCGTTCCTGGGAATAGAGCGGCGGCGACCTACTGTGTACTACTCTTCCTCGCTTTCGGCTACGCCCGCACACGCGTGCCGGCTTCGTGGTCATGGCAGCGGAGGGCGGCTAGGGGGGAGCCGGCGATCTCCTTCGTCTGCTCCTGCGACAGTACGTCCAAGAGAGCTTTGGAGAGCCAGGAGGCCATGGTTGGAGTGGTGCCGACTGAAGGAAGGGACCGGAGGAGAATGAGTGTGGGTCTTTGGCAATGGCTAGGAGTTGTGGCTCGAGTTAATATAGCGAGCGAATGGCAATGAGCCGCAACAGACGGATGGATAGCCGTGGTGTCGTTAATGTGGAATAGTCGCTTGCACCGGGATGCCGCACAGGTGGCGCTCTCTCAGCCGTCACGCTGCTGCAATGCCGGCGCTAGTGAGAGGTCGCATGAATGTGGATGCTGCTTTAGTGACTTAACCGCAGGTGCGTTGTATCACTGACATGTGGGCCCAACGGGCATCTGCCTCGCATGTTAGTGACACACCAACTGCACCTGCACTTAAGGCTGGTGAATGCGGCATTGACGTTCTGGAGAGACAGTGATCGTTTCAGACGGGAAGCGCGCGCTAGCAATGGAAGGGATTTCGGTAGGCCAGGGCAGTCAGACGCTAGCGTGGTCGTAAAATGTGAACTCATGGATGATGAGCCTTTGAAGCGTATGCGGCACGTATTGACAACCAGGCGTCAATGCAACCGCTCTTGTCGCCAGCTAGCCTTCGACGACCAACAGAGCTGTCACCAAGCGTCGTTCATGCTACCGCGCCGCACACTAACCGGTAAGGAAGCGATGGCATCCCGCCACGCCGAGTTCCTCGCTGCCCACGACCGAACATAGAATGGTAGGGAAGCGGTGGCATCCCGCCGTGCCGAGTTCATCGCCGCTCGCGACCTCACACCTATCTGGGCGGAATTTGAAGCTGCCAAGGCCGAATGGACGGTAGAGCAAGAGGCGGCCAAAGCCGCACAGAGGGAGCAGAAAAGTCAGAAAGCACTCAAGAAAAGAGAGACCCGCCGCCACAAGAAAGAAGAGGACGCACGCGCTGCTACGGAGAGGTCGGCGGAGATCCAAGCACGGTGGGGTGTCGCCGACAAAGCCGGGAAGGAGAACGACGGCGTCTGGCTAGCATGTGAGAAGTAGCAGTACTAGTAGTTAGTGTGTGTGTGTCTGTGTCGCCCGTACATTTGTTTAATTAATTATGAGCATGTACCAGTACTACTAGTTACTACTGTAGTTTTTAGAGCAAATTACCAGTACATTAGCCTAGATTCAATGGAAAAATTCCTATCCTATGCATCAAATGGCATCTCTTTCTCTATAGGAATTGAGATGCATGTCATCTCACTTCCTATGATTTTCATATTCCTACAAAATTCCTATCCTATGAACCAAAGGAGGCCTCTGCTGGAGTAACTACTGTAGCTAGCAGTACTGTTGGTACAGTAGTTTTCTTCAAGAAGCGGAATTTAATGAAGTCATGATGGTTCCTTCGTCCGAGCAACTTCACAGTGGGTAAGGTTGGGCCTGTGATTTGATAGCTCATTAGTAATTACTACCGCGCGACGACTGGGTGACTCTCCCTTGGAGTTCTGCGGGCATGGCAAGTGGACCAGGATGATCGACGTCCCACATGTCGGCGAGCAGAAGTATTCTTTCCGATATCGAGGAGCAAGGAAATCGCATGGTATAGTATCACTAGTGATTTATATTTATTTTTTATTTCTGATGAATGCTAGCGTTTCAACTCTTATGATGAAGGAGTGCCAAACACATGGCACGTGCTGGATGTCCCACACATCAGCGAAAGGAGTGGGACATGAACAACATGGTAGAGCGTCTCCACTTCTGGGTCGGAGACCACACGTAGTAGTAGTACTGTACTAGTGGTATGAACGATACTAAGTGCGACCTGGAGAGAAAGACACGTCTAGTTGGAAGGTCTCGGGGCATACACGTAAACAAATATAAAACCTAATATGTGCCTCCAATTAATATAGTAGTAGTAGAGTACTTAGTCACGTACTCCATAACATCACCGGGCCTTGCACGTACAACATTTAGTGGTAGTAAGAGACAAATGCCTATATGCCACACATGTTCATACTATTTGTGCCTTTCTACTTCACTTACTGCGCTACATTACACAGGTTCACACGTCCACTCCTGGGTACATGTCCATCTCATAGTTCCAATCCCACATGTTCTTCATATAGATGGAACGATCCTTGCATGACACGTGCACCTTGATGCTAAATGTCTCGTGTGTTGGCAAAAGGATGAAGAAAGCTCACGTTAAAAAAATAGAGTGGAAGAACATAGATTCCCGACGAGCGAGAAGGAGCAAGGAACCTCGTGGTGGAGCGTCTACACTCATAATATTTTATATTATTCAACGATATAAAATCAACCAATCATCTCCACAGTGGACTAGAAGAGTACGAAACACGGCAGCCTAGTGTAGTTACATCATACTTGTACATGGCCAACCCACGCTATCACCATATTTCTTGGCTTCCGTGCGACACCTATCTCTAGTAATCCAGCAGCCCGTATCGCTTCTCCCTCCTCGTCTCTCCCAAAGTGCGGCAGGCTGTCATTTTTGTCGTCTATTGAGGTCGGTTAACTCATAACATGTTAGCGACATGCCAAGAGCATTCTAAAAAATATCCTTTCACGTTCCGTTTTCAAAAAGAAAAATCCTTTCACGTACGAATTTGACTGTATGCTTTGAGCAACTTGCATGTCCTCTACTGCTCCTGTTTGGATACTCTAACTTAGCTAGAGGTTAGACTAACTCATGACTAACCCTGAACTAACTGTAGACAGAGAGGTGTTTGGGTGACAGGGTTAGATTGAAAATAAATGCACTTGATGGAGAGAGAAAAGTGATTTTTAAGCGGTCCCAATGAGAACTATCTCCAGTTAGCACCCCTTGGGTGGGATAGTTTTTTTTGGTGGGTTCTGTGCAACTTGCTCCAATTTAAACCCTCATGCTTGGATACTTTAGGGCTATTTGAGCCCCAACTAGCTCAAACTAACCCTAACCCATGGATCCAAACAGGGCCTATGGCCATCCTCGACGCGGAGCAGTCGCGTGCACCGTGAAATGGTGCTCTCTCGGTCGTCGCGCCGCTTCTAAGCCGGCGCCAGTGAGAGGTCGCCTCCGCTCTGGCCGGTCATTAATGCGGCACTGACGCTCCAGGGCGATGCTGACCGTTTCACGCGGGAAGCGCGCGCTGGCAAGGGAGTATAGGTTTCGAACCGTTTCAGGTGTAGTACTGGTAGTTTACAAAACTACTCAATTATTGCACTCAGATTCCTAAGAAATTGTGGTAAAAAACGTTACTCCACAGCCCGCTTCCCTTCTCCTTCCTCTTCCACCGCCTGCGCATGTCCGCGGGAAGCGACCGGTCAACCCTTATATAGGAGTGCTACAAAAAGATGCATGCATGACCACTAAAATTTCTAGATTAAAACGCCGCTCCGGCGGGAGTATGGCGTATGTTGTTACCTTCAGCCGGGCCATAGCTACCGGGCGACGGCGACCAGAGAAGAGGCGGCGGGAGGGGAATGAATGCAGCTACTGTTTGGGTTGGCCGTCCGGCTTAAATAAATGCGCAGCATCACGTGTACCCGTGGGTGCACAAATTGTAACATACATGTCTGCTTAAGTGGGCGTCACATAACTGGTGTCTGTGTGTGTGAGAGAGAGAGAAAGAGATTCTGAGAGGCAGAGTGCGTGTGTGTGACTCTACTCTTCGGACATGTACTCAACCTTTTGCATCGGGATATAAGTACAATGGTATTTACTTTAGCTAGTGATTTACATGGCCATGTTAACATGGTTGTGTAAAAAAATGTCACTTCCTGCTCGTGATTTGCGTTATATAATTACAAGCAAGATGCTCGTGCATTGCATGGAACATCAATATGCATTTTTTTACAAAACACCTGTTGTGATTTACCCATGCAGGAGTAATCCCATGTGTAAAAACTAATGATATTTCGAGAATTTTATCGGAAAACTGGTATCTCGAGAATGTCATCGAAAAAATGAAAGATGAGTGATAAGGTGAGGAGTGGAGCATGGTGGTGACTGGTGGTCAGAATGGGCGGAGGCATGGGGATGGACGGCGCCGACAGGCGGCAGTGGCCACCATGCTAGATTATTCCAGAGACTTTCTTTTTTAATTGCTCAGCAATGAGGTTGTGGGAGATAAGGATGTGGAGAGAGGTGTGGGTATCTTTTGTAAAATTATCATAGTTTGCTTTCTATCCGTCAGATATAGATCAGACAGTCTATATTACAAGATGGCAGGCACACCATCATCGCCAACTCGGTTTTTTATAAGGGTACAGATGATAAGTTTGCTAACTACTAAAGTAAAGTGGAATTTGTCCATGTTATACAAGTAGATTAAGGTGATTGTTTATCATACGGATAAGGTTGGATGAAGGGTGGTAGGAACAAATGATCCTCCTAGAGCATGTGTGTGTGAGATGGAGTCTTAGTGTGTGTGTGTGTGTGTGTTTGTGTGTGTGTGGGTGTGTGTGTGACAGAGAGAGAGAGAGAGAGAGAGAGAGATGGAGTCTTAGTGTGTGTGTGTGATGGAGTCTTAGTGTGTGTGTGTGTTTGTGTGGGTGGGTGCGTGCGTTCGTGTGTGTGTGTGTTTGTTTGTGTGTGTGGGTGTGGGTGTGGGTGTGTGTGTGTGTCACGGGGTCCTCGGTGACGGATGTAATTTAAGTGTGCATGGCTTCATCATAGAGAGGTGATGTGTATGGCAGAGGCCACTAACAATGGGGTGCGAGAGAGAAAATGCCCGTAGAGAGGGAAGAGAAGGTGTGTGCACGTGAGAGGAGTCGACATCGAGAGAACGTGTTTGTTCGAGATACACCGAGGAAGACTACTATATATCGATGGTGCATGTAGGCGGGAATTAAACGAAGGGATGGTATTATTGGTTTCGGGGATGTAGGGGAAGAGTGGGAGGGGTAGCTAGAAGGATATTGTTAAGTGTGAGTGTGTGTTTACCCATCCAGGCGGAAGTTATGTGCACACAAAAAGAGAACGATTTGATGTGGCGTTAGGTTTGAGGGTAATTAACTACGAATGGAGACATAGAGACCTTGAACGTGCATGTGTGAGAGGTATACATGTATACGTGGAATGTGTGTGTGGCGCGCGCGCATGATCGAGATAAAAGAAAGAAGACATAAGTCATAAGAGCAACGACATGGGAGAGACGGATCGGTATGACAATATGCATGCATGTGAGAATGCAGGTGTAACATCCCAAATTTTCAATTTGGAATGTTATACATTAGATCATCATTGCATATCATATTTTATTTGATTTTGGTTTTGATCCTAGAAATTCTACGCAACTCAAGGACCCATGGAGAGAGTTGGGGATTTCGTTATTTTCATATTTGAGTTTTCTCAAATTTTGAGAATAGGATCATTTGATTTTAATTATTTTATCATCAATTATTTCTATTACAAAAATATGAGAGAGGAAATAAAATGACTTTCCCAAAATAAAGAAATATTAAGGATTTAATAGTAAAATCAAATAAGTTTTTATTTCAGAGTTTTTTGTTATTTTATTTGAATTTAGGAAAAATGTGCGTTTTTCAAAATTGCATTTAGGCCCCAAATAAATGTTCACCTTGTGCGGCTTGATTTTAGAAGCCCGGGAAAATTTATTTTGGAATTTTTGGAGTCCGTTTAGTATTTATTTTATTTGTTTTTCTACATGGAATAATTTTAAAAAATGAAACCGACCTACAGGCCGTGTTAGGCCCGGACTCCTCTGGGGCCGGCCTTTAAAGCCGGGCGCCCGACCCCGCAGCCCACCGAGCCGCCCCGCCGCCCCGAACCCTAGCGCCGCCCGCGCCGCGCCGCTGCCGCCGCCCGCGCCGCCGCCGCCGCCGCCATCAGCGCTGCGCCGCCCCGCCGCCCGACCACCCCGTCGCCGGAGCCCCGCCGCCGCCACCGGAACCTTGCCGAAATTGCCGGGTAGTTTGTTTTTTGGACGCCGTTTTTTTTTCTCGAAAAACCGTTTGGTTTTTCCGACGGTTTTGTTCTTTTTTTTGTTTCAGTTTTTTTAAATAGATCAATTTTTCGATTTATTTAAATAGCGAGCGTTCGTTCGTTCGTTCTAGCGAACGTTCGTCATTTTTTCGGATTAGATCCGCGATTTTTCTGATCGCGATTGCTGATCCGATTTTCGTTAGTGTATAACTTTTCGCTCGTTTATCGGAATCAGGCGATTCAAGCGCCTGGAGTTTCATCTCGAAACCCTCTATCCGTTTAACCAACTTAAACAAGTTTTTCCCACTGTAAAAATTTCCCTAGATCCAGAATAGTAAACGAAGCCTATTTCTTTTGCCGTTTGACTTTCGTTGCTTCGTTTGATTTGATTCTTTTTGCAAACCAGAATTCTTAAGTTGAACGTTCTGGTTAGATCTCTTATTTGAGTTTTACCTGTGCATTAGATGAATATTTATTGTATGTTTGTTTGTTTGTCTGCGATAGAATACCCGGAGTGCGCCGCCTGTTACTTCGAATCTCTAGGTTTCGCGGATCATCAGCAAGGCAAGTAACACTTTGATCATACCTCCTACTACCCAGTTTTATTGCATTAGATCAATCCTCAAACATTGCATGATTAGAATCTAATTAAATTGTGGGTTTGGGAAGTAGTTGAGGTAGTACCTATTACCTGTTGTATTATCAAACCTTTGGGAGTTACTTCTACGTTTGCTTACTATTGCTATGCTATGCTAGTAGACGTGGATTGGGTGAGTGATATCCATGACAGATGTGAGTTTGTTAAATTAATGGTTTATCTAAGGTGGCAACTTAAACACACATCTGGGTGGATTGAGGTACCTGGTTATTCCAGGATTGCCTGTTTTTCTTTATGGACCGCCACCCAGGCCCAAAGGGATCATGAGATTTTTCATGCTAGAAACTTCCATGTGCAGCCACAAGCTATTATGGGCTCTAGCATAGTTGATTAAGTCGTGCGAACTCTTACAGGGTAGACTAGCAGATGTAGGGGAAAGTAGGTGTAACGGTCTATCCATCGTAAGGTGCTAGCGCTTCTGAAAGACTATGTCTCGGTCATCCGTCTTCTCAAACACCATGTAGTGCGAGAAACCAAATGGAGGCGATCGAGTCTTGTGGGGAAAAGTGCGCAAACCTCTGCAGAGTGTATAAACTAATCATGGTTAGCCGTGTCCCCGGTTATGGACAACTTGAGTATCTAGTACTTGGATTATCATGTGAATCTCAACATGTTACTCTAAAATTTAATTTTGTTGGGTTTTATTTAATGATGATGCTTAATTGGGATAGAGGATGCTGTCAACCATTCTCAATGTTTAACAACTACCATGATAGTTGAATAAAATTTATTCCTTTGCAGTAGGGAAAAATTTGCTTTACGCAAAACTGTAACCATAGAGCTTTCCACCAGCCAAATATGCATATAGAATAGCTGTTTCATTCCATTACTCTCTATGTGTTACCTTGCCAGCATATTCCATGTGCTGACCCGTTTCGGGCTGCAGTGTTAATGTTAC
Source organism: Triticum aestivum (assembly GCF_018294505.1). Lineage (NCBI taxonomy): Eukaryota > Viridiplantae > Streptophyta > Magnoliopsida > Poales > Poaceae > Triticum > Triticum aestivum. The sequence goes on along the minus strand of NC_057812.1, from coordinate 492,041,183 downwards.
AGACTTTTCAGACGATGATTAAGGAGTTTTTAGGTCGTGGTTCTATACTCAGTGATGTCATTGGAGTTGATGGACTCACTTATCTTCCAAGCCTTCCGATGTTATTGTTATTAGATGGCCTTAAGCCATATTTATTGTAATAAGTTCTCTATTGAGACACTCGATGTAATAAGTGTGTGATTGCTACTCTGTTATAAATCCTTCAAGTACTGTGTGGTGTCAACATTACTGATCCAGGGATGACACCTGAGCACAGAGATCGGACTGTTTGAGGTTTGGTCGCTACAGCAGGGAAGAAGGCCCGACAATTGAGCATGTGTTTTTGTCTTTAAGAGATAGTGGCGTGGGCTGGAGCATGCATCTATGTCGAGTAGAGGGAGTGAGGCACAACGATTGTGCAAAAGAAATCAATCTATAAATGAAAGAAGGTCGATGGAGAAACAGATAAATAGAAAGATAAAGATACTAGCTAGTGTGCGTTAGAGATAGGAGTCGAGTGGATCAAAAGGCTGAGTTACGTGTGTGGGTGTGAGAGAGATGAAGATAGGGTGCATGTGACTCACATACAAACAAATATCGGAGATAAATGAGATCCCGAGAGGCGGAGTTTTGTGTCTGCGAGAGAGAAAGATATTTCACAATGAGAGTGATAGCTAGAGAGACATATGAGGGGACACAAGATATCTCTAGGGAGAGAGAGTGTGTGTGTGAGCGACATACAAGAGAACAGTGGAGAAATAAGAGACCCTGGGAGACAGAGTTTGTGTTTGTGTGTGAGAAAGAGATATTTAAGAGGAAGAGTCATGGGTTCTCATACCTAAGGAGCGAAAGACATCTCTGTATGAGGGGTGTGGGAGTGGCACACAGGAGAATAGTAGAGAGAAATGAGACCCCGGGAGACAAAGTTTTGTGTTTGTGTGAGAGAAAGAGATTCCACATGGAGAATCATAGTTAGAGACACATAGCAGGGAGCGAGATATACTTAAAGAGAGATAGAGTGATGAAGGTCGAGGGAGAGAGTACCGTTAGTGTGTTACGAAGATAAAAGATCATTGTCGACATACAGGTAGCACGAGAGATACCCGAGAGACGATGAACGCATATAGGTCTAGAGAGATAGTCCTATATAAGCATGAGTGATAGTTATATGAGACGAATATCTGGATTAAATGGGATTCAAATATTTAAACTGGAGATCACGACATCGATAATATCATAACGCAAATTGGTGTATCAAACATGCATATTCATTTGAATTTGGGGACACGTGTAATGCTATATAGTTTATCAATATTTGTGATCCATAGATTCTTTAATTAGAAATAATGCATGGTTTATATGCAATTAATGTCTAAACGGGATTACACTATATGTTGCATGTGTGAAACACATTATACATGTTTGAGAAGTAAAAAAACTGCATGAAACACACATTAATTGGAGACAGTTAGCGGGGAATGCATACATTGAATTTCAACATAAAGTGGTTTCAAATATTTGAAAATCCAAATTGATGGATACAACCTTATGAATTTGAGATCATGCCATTTGTAAACAATATTTATGTATAAAGGGTGTTGTGCTTTTGAAAGTATATATAAAAAAATGATGTATATGGAATTTTATTCCAATCAAAAATGGATCCCGCTCGAAAAAAATAGAATACAAACGGGATTCAAACTGAGTTGGCACGGTAAACGTGCACTCTGCAAAATTTGAATGAAGCGGGGAAAGTCGCAGTAACCACCCGAAACCAAAATCTACGGGATGGAAATTACTGCTGCCTATCCCTGCCACGCAAAGCCTATCTACTCGATTTCTATAGGTTTCGATAAGGGTAGGTTTGTAATTTCACTCAAACGTGACATAACCGCCTCTCACCCGTATTCATACACGGTGGGCGCCAAAACACAGTGTGTCCTCGGCCGAAATCGACTCCCTCCCCGATTCATACACGGTGGGCGCCAAAAACAAACTCTCGTCGGCAAATATTCGGTGTATGCGAGATTACCGTCCTATCCCCCACCAACTAATATTGTTGTGATGTAGGAAATTTGAAACGGGGGCTAAGTTTGTAAATTTCCTCGCATTTGAGACAAGCGCGCCCAGAATACATGGTTCCCCCTTCCTCTCTACCTCCATTTCCCCATTCGTACTCCGTGGGCGCCAAAACACCCTCTCCACCCCAGCCTCCTCCGTCCGCCACACCATCCACCGCCATCCTCCTCCACCATGCCGGAGCTGATACCTCGACGCCGCCGTCCATTACAAGAGATCGACCTCTCTCATCCACAGCTTCGGACCGGGATCCTTGCATCCTGTCCTCTTGCTTCATCCCCGCCGTCGTCCACCTTGTCGGCGCCGCTCCTACGACCGTATCATCCACCGCGCCCTGCCGCCACCGTCTACCCTCCTAGATTTGCTTCCACGCCACCGACAGCCAACTCTACCGCAGCACCGTCAAATTCTCAGCAGATGCATACACGGCGCCGCACCAGAGGCGGTACTCTTTCGTATCTTCTCAACTTATTTATCGCAGCAAGAAAATAGATCGCTAGTGCTTTACTCTGATTTCTTGTCCATCACTTACTTGCTAGTTGAAAGCAAACATTGGTTGCGAAGTTGCCTTTGTCCGGTTTGCACCTTAAGATCCGCCATGGCACGCTCAACACTATACTCCCAATGCTTATGGTTTTCTCCTTTTATATTCCACACTAGTTAAATCATAGTAGACTAAATTTCAAAATTGGGTCAGTCAATTTTTCGGAGCTCACCGGAGTTTGCCGGTGTGAACGAAGGGGCTGGGTGGGGATGGTGGTTGTGGGGGGACGGTGCTAGGGCCTTGCCAAACGAAGAAAACTCGACATGGGTGGGGGCGGGGGTGGGGGTGGGGTGGCGGAGGAACACAGGCGGTGGGGGCCAGTGGCCCGTGCGGTGTTTTGTATGGGAAGAATCAGAGACGAGGAAGAAGAAGGGTTAGGAGACGTAGGATCTTCATCCAACCGCCTGAAATGGTTGACTGACCCAAATGACAAGAGTCACGCAACTTGCATGTAGACATGTAGGATCGAAAGTATGTCTAGAGGGGGGTGATTAGACTACTTGACCAAATAAAAATCTAGCATTTTCCCAATTTTAGTTCTTGGCAGATTTTAGCAACTTTGGACAAGTCAAGCAATCTTAACACAATTCGAGCAAGCATGCATAGAGTATATGAGCGGCGGAAAGTAAAGCATGTAACTTGCAAGAATGTAAAGGGGAGGATTTGGAGGATTCAAATGCAATTGGAGACACGGATGTTTTTGTCGTGGTTCTGATAGGTGGTGCAATCGTACATCCATGTTGATGGAGACTTCAACCCATGAAGGGTAACGGTTGCGCGAGTCCACGGAGGGCTCCACCCATGAAGGGTCCACGAAGAAGCAACCTTGTCTATCCCACCATGGCCATCGCCCACGAAGGACTTGCCTCACTAGCGGTAGATCTTCACGAAGTAGGTGATCTCCTTGCCCTTGCAAACTCCTTGGTTCAACTCCACAATCTTGTCGGAGGCTCCCAAGTGACACCTAGCCAATCTAGGAGACACCACTCTCCAAGAAGTAACAAATGGTGTGTTGATGATGAACTCCTTGCTCTTGTGCTTCAAATGATAGTCTCCCCAACACTCAACTCTCTCTCACAGGATATAGAATTGGTGGAAAGAAGATTTGAGTGGAAAGCAACTTGGAAAAGGCTAGAGATCAAGATTCATATGGTAGGAATGAAATATCTTGGTCTCAACACAAGTGTAAGTGGTTCTCTCTCAGAAAAAATAGGCTGGAAGTGTAGGTTTGTTCTGATGGCTCTCTCCATGAATGAAGAGGAGGTGGAGGGGTATTTATAGCCTCCACACAAAATCTAACTGTTACACATAACTTCCCAAACTCGGTGGGACCAAATGGTTAAACTCGGTCTGACCAATTTAGCAAAGCTAGTGACTGTTAGCATTTTCGGTGGGACCGACATGCAACTCGGTAGGACCGATACGATTAGGGTTAGGGCATAACGTAATCTCGGTGAGACCGATTACACAAACTCGGTGAGACCGATTTTGGTAATAAGCTAACCAGAGAGTTGGTCAGGTAAACTCAGTGGGATCGATCGCTCATTTCGGTGAGACCGAAATGTTACGAAGGGAAAACAGAGAGTATACATTGCAATCTCGGTGGGACCGATCGCTCATCTCGGTGAGACCGAAGTGTTACGAAGGGAAACAGAGAGATTACATCCCCATCTCGGTGAGACCGAGATCCCTATCGGTGAGACCGATTTGCCTACGGTTTGTGGCAGTGGCTATGACATTTGAAACTCGGTGGCGCCGGATAGGAAAAATCGGTGGGGCCGAGTTTGACTTTTGGTTTAGGTCATATGTAGATGTGAGAAAGTAGTTGAGGGTTTTGGAGCATATCACTAAGCATTTCGAGCAAGAAACTCATTAAGCAACACCTCATCCCTCCATGATAGTATTGGCTTTTCCTATAGACTCAATGTGATCTTGGATCACTAAAATGGAAAATGTAGAGTCTTGAGCTTTGAGCTTGAGCCAATCCTTTGTCCTTAGCATTTTGAGGGGTCCACTTTTCTCATCCATGCCATGCCAATCATTGAGCTTTCCTGAGATATTAATCTTGAAATAGCATTAGCTCAATGAGCTATATGTTGTTAGGAATTACCAAAACCACCTATGGATAGTTGCACTTTCAATCTCCCCCTTTTTGGTAATTGATAACATATAGATCAAAGCTTCGACAAATGATAATAAGAGTGAAAACATTGTCGCTTTGAGAAGTATGTGAAAAGCAAGAGCTCCCCCTAAGTTTGTGCATAGTTTAATATTTTCTTTGGACTGCAAATGCACAAAGAGTTAGGATCATGGGTTACTCTTCCATGTCACATACATCTTGGTGGAGCGCTCAAAATGGTAATAATTAAAATGCATGCACTCATCACCAAGCAAAGTGAATGATCATATATGGGGATATAAAAGGATAATGTCATCCAACAAGCATTAAGGTAGCATATGATCAAACACATGATCATGCAAGCAAGCACAAAGTATAAAGTATCTCAACCAAGCAAATAAACGAAGTTTAACCACCAAACAAAAAGAGAGAATAAGAAGCAACGCTCTCTCTCGAAGCCTATGATCTATACATTTTCTCCCCCTTTGGCAACAAGTTACCAAAAAGTTCATAAAAATGCATAGTGCTAAATCGACTCTCAGGCTTGGTCTTCAGGTGGTGGTGTAGACAGAACTCCAAGAACAAAGGCATCAGTCGATGTAGATGGAGTTGGTGGAGTAGGTGCTGGAGCCGGTGGCACTGAAGTTGTAGCTAGTGTAGATGAAGTAGCTCTGGTGTCTGGAATAGGCACTGCAGCAGACCTCTGACCTCTGGGCACTCTAGCAAAAGCATCAGTGGTTGTCTTGCCATTCTTCTCCTGCACTTCATCCTGAAGTTTCTCAATGACTGATTGGATCTCAGTGACTTTCACGTCTAAGTCATAGAACTTCTGCTCCACAATCCTCTCCAAGCTCTCCTGATTTTGAGTCAGGGTGGCCAGTCCCTTCTCAATCCTCAGAGTGGAGGCAATCAAGTAGTCAAGCTGATCTTGCTTTCTCTTTAGAAGATACTGAGATGCTTCTTCAGTAGTTGGCATCCTTGTAGCCTTTTCAGCCTTTGCCTTCTCCTTCTTGGCTTGTGCGTGCACAGAAGATGGTTCATTTTCATCCACCACGGCAGTGTTGTCCTCAAAGTCTGGGTAGATGGGCAGGTGCTCCTTGTCCAGCAGATGTGTGCCAGTGCCCATCTTGGAGTTAATCAGCTCCTAGATCTGTGGGGCATACCCACAACTCCTCTTCTGATCTGTAGCTGTCCTCTTTATGGTTTCCACTATTAGGCTCATGACTTTGAACTTCTGTGGGACATCAAAGATGTGAAGAAAGTTAATTGCATGGCCTCTGATCATCTTGTGATCTCCTGACTTTGGCAAGAGAGTGTGCCTGAGGATCCAGTTGATAGTTGGCAAGCCTGACAGAAGGTAATGCACAGATCCAAACTTGTGTGTCTCAAGAGCAGCATCTGGGATCTCCTTGTACATGTGTGCCATCGTGTTGTGATCCTTCTTCTTCTTTGCATAGACATCCAAGTCATCTTCACTCTCTTCCGGGGCATTGATCAACTTAGCCCATTCTGCAACTGTGGACTGGTACCTAGTACCTACAGACATCCAAACAATCCTTCCATCTGGGTAGAAGTGAGCTGTGGAGTAGAACTACATGATGAGCTCATCATTCCATTTTGTGAGCTTCTGAGTCACAAACTCATCAACTCCACAAGCCTTGAAGCTGTCATATACACTAGGGAAGTGATCCTCGTTTTCCTTAATGAATGTCCAATCGACCCATATCATGTCACACACTATGGGCTTCTTGTCAAGCAAGATGGTCTCATAGAAGTCCTGTTGTTCCTTTGTATGGAACCTGTAGTCCACAGCAGTCCTTCTCCTAGTGGCATATGGATCAGACTCTCTCCATAGCCTTAGACCAGAGTCCTTCCTGACTTTCATGTTCTCTGCAACTGGATGAGCATCATTGTGGTCTAGAATTTTTGGCTTCAATTTCCTCAAGACAACAGAATCATCTTCTTCTTCTATTGCCACTTCAGGCATTAGGGCCTTGTTCTTCTCTGCTGCTGGGATATTCCTGGTGCTCCTCTTGGGTGCAGTTTTGGGTTTTGGAGCATCTGGCTTAGAAGATCCTTTGGGCATAGATGGAGCAGCCCCTGATCTTATGGCATCTCCCATAAGCTTCTGAGCTTTAGGTGCTGGTGCAGCATCCTCTTCCTCTTCTTCAGAGTCATTCATGATTGAAGATCTCCCAAGCACTCTGGCAGTGGTTTTCTTGACCCTTTCCTTTCTTTTCTTTTCTACCACAACCTGCTCTTTGGGTGCAAATCCCAAAGTCTCTTGAGTAGATGTTCTGGCTTTAGACATTGGAGCTCTCTTGGCAGGAACCTTTTGCTTCATCCCTGACTTGGTGGCAGCAGCTGTGCCATATTCCTTTTTCAGGACTTTCCTCTTTGAGGTGGTTTCTTCTTCCTCAGCCACATAGTCCTCATCCTCTGACTCTGAGGTTCTTTTCTTGTTGGCCCTAGTGGCAGCCTTTGGCAGATTGCTGGGTGTGCTCCTGCTTCCATCATCTGAGCTGCTAGAGGGACTAGTGCCCCCACTCAAGTGAACCTGCTCCTCTGACTTGTTCTGACTGTCACTCTGACCTGACATGATGCAAACACTGACAGCAGACCCTGTGAATAGATTATAGATTAGGTAGAGTGGATAAGCATCACAAAGTACAAAGGTTTTTGCAAAAGAATGAATTAAAAACTTAGTTTTAGTTTTCCACAGAAAGCATTTCGGATCTACCGATTCGCAAACTCGGTGATACCGAAGCAGCTTTTGGAACCTAAACTAGTGAACTCGGTCAGACCGGGTCACAGTTCGGTGGCACCGAGACTGCTAGGGTTTCACAAAGTGCTGAACTCGATCACACCGATTTTCAATTCTTGGTCAGACCGAGAATCACATGTGCAATGGCCTGAGCCAAATCGGTGGAACTGATTTCATCAACTCGGTCGGTCCGAGATGGTTTCGGCGGAAACCTAACCCTAAATTTTCAATTCATGACTAAACTACGGAGTGTTTTCGATGGATAGATTGACCTCAATCGTGGCAAGATACATGGCAAAGCAATGTGCTGGGGAATCGGAGTTAGAACAACACAAAGTTCAAGTCCATACCCTAGTTCGGCGATGAACTTGCTACGGCGGCAACGGCAGAGACGATCCCGTTGACAGCGACGAAGACCAGAGACAGGAGGCGGCTGGAGACGAGGAGGATGATCCGGAGACCCAGGGAGACAAAGCAGGCTAAGCGTGGGCGAGGAGGTTCGGAAAGTTTTCCAAAATTTGACCCGTGGATATATATAGCCTGGCCCTGTCGGTGTGACCAAGTGGAACAACTCGGTGGCACCGAGATTCATAACTACAAGCAGTTACTGAAACTCGGTGTGACCGAAAAGTTCAAATCAGTTGCACCAAGATTGAAAACCTAGATCGACTTAGTGATCTCGGTATGACCGAAATGGATGAATCGGTCAGACCAAAATGCACAAAGAAGTTTTGGATTTTTAAGTCTATGACGAATCGGGGACTCCGAGTGCTCCTCACACAGAGTGGTTCGAATCTAACTTGATCAAACTTTGTGATGCAGCATGAATAGAGTTTGAGACGAGAAAATCATAGATAGCTAGAGAAGGTTCTTAGGCATTCTTGTCCATCCACTTGGCAAGAGAAAAAGAAACCAACCAATCAAAACAACAAGTGGATGTCCTCAAATGAGTAAATGATGCAACCAACATGCTCACACAATAAAATGACAAATGAAATATGTGGCAAAGCATGCACAAACAATTCTAGAATCTATCAAGCAATTGGCGATGACTAGGTCATCTATATATGAGTATGTTGACTTAGGATTCAAATGAGAACATTTGATCGTAGGTCATACTCATCGTTGAAGCACAAGTGGGGTTACCACTTTTACATAAAGCATTGTTGTGTTCACACCATTAGAGTTGCTTTAACTCAATTGTTAGAGCAAAGCTCCTCCTAGATGTGAGATCCCCCCTAAGAGGGATGAACTAACCTTGGGTTTTGTCGATGATGACTTCATGTAGGTGTTGAAGATGTGGATGCTCTAAGTTGATGTAGATCATTCGGAGCTATCCTTTGGAGTGAGTTGCACTTTCAATACCTACACGGGTTAGTCCCACAAGGAACAAACAAGGATATCCATAGACATAGAGTGATGCACACACAATATGATGTCCATCAAAGCATTAGGTTACCTTGTCCCTTGTCTTACCAACAAGAGGGTTTGAGACTCCTTGAACTAGTGCAAGATGTGGAAGTTGATTGCACTTGTTCTTGCCAAAATGATAAGAGTGAAGTATGTTGGTGGAGTCACCCTCAAGAACTCTCTAGTTCTTCTTCTTTGGGATCCACACCATCTTGATGGGAATCCTCAGAGTTGTAGTTGTACTTGATGAAGTGTAACTTGATGTAGTCTTGGGAACCCACTTGACCAAGGCCTTAGGAGCTTCTTCAAATGCATCACTTTCCTCTTGAAGCTTGTCCTTGCCTTTTTCCTTGAGGTCTTGTGGTGGAAGATCATCTTGAGCTTGTGTCCCTTCGAAAGAAGTAGGATCATACTTCTCTTGTTGAGGAAAAAACTTCTTCTTGGGGTATTGATCTTCTTCCCACTCAACTCCATTGGCATTGAACTTTCGTTCAAAACCAATGCCTTGATTCTTCCGGTGCCTTCCTTGCTTGCGTACAATTTCCTCGAATTGCTTACTCCCGGCAAGGCTCTTGTAAACACCCTTCTCTATGATTCCCTTCAATAAGCTATTTTCTTGCTCAAGTGTAACTTGGCTAAGAGAATCATTAGTGGAATCAAGAGGACTACTAGAAGCAACAACATTGGATTTAGCATGATTATTGTTACTACTAGAGGAAGAATCCTTCTTGTTCTTGTTACTAGACTTGACTTGAGGCATGTATGTGGATAAGCGTAGATGCTTGGCAATGTAAGAAGAACTTTTCTTGTGAAGATCACCATTGATTGCCTTTAAGAACTCATGCTCTTGCTCAAGATTGAGCTTCTCAAAATGTAATTTCTCATGAGTCCTTAAAAGTTCTCGATGATCTCCTAAGATAGTTTCATGAGCTAACTTAAGAGTGTTTAGTTCTTTAGTTAGAGACTCAATCTTCTCCTTATCATTGTCATTCGTTTCATCTTGATTAGCATGATTAATTGACGTTTCATCATAGTATTCATCACTAGAGTTGTCAACAAGTAAATCATCATCACCTAACAAGTCATCTTCATTACTATTGAAATCAACATACTCGGGGTGTGATACCTTTGGACCTTTGGCCATGAAGCATCTTCCAATTCCTTTATTTGGTGAATCAAATATGTCATAGGAGTTGGTTGACACAAGTGCTAGACCGGCAACACCTTCATCTTGAGTATATTCGGAGTCGGAGTGATAGCTTCTCTTGGAGTGACTGTCGGAGTCGGAGCCGGATACCCATTCACCAACATGAGCTTGATGTCTTTGTTTTGTGTAGCTCCTTGATGACTTGTCCTTCCTTTCCGAATCCTTGCTTCTCCGGGAGGGTCTTTGTTCATAACGATCATCCCTACTCCTTCTCTCCCTCGATGGTGATTCTTCTCTTCTACTTCTTCTTTTGGGAGAATCTTCTCTTCTCTTGTGGGGTGCCATACACTCATTGGAATAGTGTCCGGGTCTTCCACAATTGTAGCAGTTTCGCTCTCGACTAGAAGATCTTTTGTCATTGTAGGACCTTGACTTGGAACTTCTCCCTTTGCTTCTATTCTTGTAGAACTTGTTGAAGTTCTTCACCATTAGGCTCAATTCTTCATTGAAGGTTTGTTTCTCACTTGATGATGTGGGAGCTTCACATGAGGCTTTGTAAGCACCACTTGACTTGTTATGGAGCTCCTCCTTATCCTTGAGTGACATCTCATGAGCAACCATTCTTCCAATGACTTCCGTTGGCTTGAGATCTTTGTAATGTGGCATCATTTGGATCAATGTGCATACAGTATCGTATTTTCCATCCAAGGCTCTTAGGATCTTCTTGATGATGAATTTGTCGGTCATCTCTTCACTTCCTAAGCCGGCAATCTCATTTGTGATAAGAGCAAGCCTAGAGTACATTTCAGCGACACCTTCACCATCCTTCATTTTGAACTTGTCAAGTTGACTTTGAAGCACATCCAACTTGGATTCCTTGACGGAGTCGGTACCTTCGTGCATATCAATCAAAGTATCCCAAATTTCCTTTGCATTCTCAAGACGGCTGATTTTGTTGAATTCTTTGGGGCACAATCCGTTGAAGAGGATATCACAAGCTTGAGCATTGTATTGTAGCATTTTCAACTCTTCGGCGGTAGCTTCACGGTTCGGTTCTCTCCCATCAAAGAATTCACCTTGCAAGCCAACACACACAATAGCCCAAACAGCGGGGTTATGTCCAAGAATATGCATTTTCATCTTATGCTTCCAACTAGCAAAATTAGTGCCATCAAAGTAAGGACCTCTACGGTGGTAATTTCCCTTGCTAGACGCCATACTCTCCTAGGTTGTGAAACCAAGGCTATGACTTCCAAAGGCTATGAAAATCAAAGCAAATGGAGACCAAAGCTCTAATACCACTTGTAGGATCGAAAGTATGTCTAGAGGGGGGTGATTAGACTACTTGACCAAATAAAAATCTAGCATATTCCCAATTTTAGATCTTGGCAAATTTTAGCAACTTCGGACAAGTCAAGCAATCTTAACACAATTCAAGCAAGCATGCATAGAGTATATGAGCAGCGGAAAGTAAAGCATGTAACTTGCAAGAATGTAAAGGGGAGGATTTGGGGGATTCAAACGCAATTGGAGACACGGATTTTTTTGTCATGGCTCCGAAAGGTGGTGCTATCGTACATCCACATTGATGGAGACTTCAACCCACGAAGGGTAACGGTTGCGCGAGTCCACAGAGGGCTACACCCACGAAGGGTCCACGAAGAAGCAACCTTGTCTATCCCACCATGGCCATCGCCCACGAAGGACTTGCCTCACTAGCGGTAGATCTTCACAAAGTAGGCGATCTCCTTGCCCTTACAAACTCCTTGGTTCAACTCCACAATCTTGTCGGAGGCTCCCAAGTGACACCTAGCCAATCTAGGAGACACCACTCTCCAAGAAGTAACAAATGTTGTGTTGATGATGAACTCCTTGCTCTTGTGCTTCAAATGATAGTCTCCCCAACACTCAACTCTCTCTCACAGGATGTAGATTTGGTGGAAAGAAGATTTGAGTGGAAAGCAACTTGGGAAAGGCTAGAGATCAAGATTCATATGGTAGGAATGAAATATCTTGGTCTCAACACAAGTGTAGGTGGTTCTCTATCAGAAAATATAGGTTGGAAGTGTAGGTTTGTTCTGATGGCTCTCTCCACGAATGAAGAGGAGGTGGAGGGGTATTTATAGCCTCCACACAAAATCTAACTGTTACACATAACTTCCCAAACTCGGTGGGACCGAATGGTTAAACTCGGTCTGACCGATTTAGCAAAGCTAGTGACCGTTAGGGTTTTCGGTGGGACCGATATGCAACTCGGTAGGACCGATACGATTAGGGTTAGGGAATAACGTAATCTCGGTGAGACCGATTACACAAACTCAGTGAGACCGATTTTGGTAATAAGCTAACCAGAGAGTTGGTCAGGTAAACTCGGTGGGACCGATCGCTCATTTTGGTGAGACCGAAACGTTATGAAGGGAAAACAGAGAGTTTACATTGCAATCTTGATGGGACCGATCGCTCATCTCGGTGAGATCGAAGTGTTACAAAGGGAAACAGAGAGATTACATCCCCATCTCAGTGAGACCGAGATCCCTATCGGTGAGACCGATTTGCCTAGGGTTTGTGGTAGTGGCTATGACATTTGAAACTCGTGTAGCGACCAGACCTCAAACAGTCTGATCTCTATGCTCCGGTGTCATCCCTGGATCAGTAATGCTGACACCACACAGTACTCGGAGGATTTATAGCAGAGTAGCAATCACACACTTATTACATCGAGTGTCTCAAAAGAGAACTTATTACACTAAATATGGCTTAAGGCCATCTAATAACGATAACAGCGGAAGGCTTGGATGATAAGTGAGTCCATCAACTCCAACGGCATCATTGAGTACAGAACCGCGACCTAAAACTCCTTAACCATCGTCTGAAAAGTCTGCAACATTAACGTTGCAGCCCGAAATGGGTCAGCACATGGAATATGCTGGCAATGTAACACATAGAGAGTAATGGAATGAAACAGCTATACTATATGCATATTTGGCTGGTGGAAAGCTCTATGGTTACAGTTTTGCATAAAGCCAATTTTTCCCTACTAAAAAGTAATAAAATTTTTTTAACTATCATGGTAGTTGTTAAACATTGAGAATGGTTGACAGCATTCTCAATCGCAATTAAGCATCATCATTAAACATAACCCAACAAAATTAATTTAGAGTAACATGTTGAGATTCACATAATAATCCAGGTACTAGATACTCAAGATGTCCATAACCGGGGACACGGCTAACCATGGTTAGTTTATTACACTCTGCAGAGGTTTGCACACTTTTCCCCACAAGACTCGATCGCCTCTGTTTGGTTTCTCGCACTACATGGTGTTTGAGAAGATGGATGACCAAGACATAGTCTTTCAGAAGCGCTAGCACCTTACGATCGGGTAGATCGTACCACCTACATCCCCTACATCTGCTAGTCTACCACTGTAAGAGTTTGCACGACTTAGTCAACTATGCTAGAGCCCATAATAGCTTGTGGCTGCACACGGAAGTTTCTAGTATGAATAGTCTCATGATCCCTTTGAGCCTGGGTGGCGGTCCAAAAGAAAACAGGCAAGTCCTGGAATACCCAGGTGCCTCAATCCACCCAGATGTGTGTTTAAGTTGCCACCTTAGATAAACCCTTAATTAACAAAACTCACATCTGTCATGGATATCACTCACCCAATCCACGTCTACTAGCATAGCATGGCATAATAAGCAAACGTAGAAGTAACTCCCAAAGGTTTGATAATAAACAGGTAATAGGTACTACCTCATCTACATCCCATCCCACAATTTAGTTAGATCCTAACCATGCAATGTGTGAGGATTGATCTAATGCAATAAAACTGGGTAGTAGAAAAGGTATGATCAAAGTGTTACTTGCCTTGTTGATGATCCGGGAAACCTAGAGATTCGAAGTAACAGGCGGCGCACTCCGGGTATTCTATCGCAGACAAACAAACAAGCATACAATAAGTACTCATCTAATGCACAGGTAAAACTCAAATAAGAGATCTAACCAGAAGGTTCAACTTAAGAACTCTGGTTGGCAAAAAGAATCAAATCGAACGAAGCAACGAAAGTCAAACGGCGAAAGAAAACAACTTCGTTCTACTAGTCTGGATCTAGGGCAAATTTTACAGTATCAAAATCTTGTTTAAGTTGGTTAAACGGATAAAGGGTTTCGAGACGAAACTCTAGGCGCTTGAATCGCCTGATTCCGATAAACGAGCGAAAAGTTATACTAAAACGAAAATCAGATCAGGAATCGCGATCAGAAAAATCGCGGATTTAATCCGAGAAAAAGAAAAATGACGAACGTTCGTTAGAACGAACGAACGCTCGCTTTTTAAATAAACCGGGAAAACCGATCTATTTAAAAAACCGAATCTAAAAAATAAACCAACGAAAAAACCAACGAAAACCGATCGGTTTTTAAAAAAACCGACGTCACGGATTTCGAGGCACGGCGAACCTCGGGCGGCGGGATCGACGGCGGCGGCGTCCAGCGGGGCGGCCGACGGCGGCGCGGTGGCGGGCGACGGCGGCGCACGCGGCGGCGGCGGGCGGGGCTTGGGGTGGCCTGGGGTTAGGGTTCGGCCTGGGGTGGGCCGGCTTATAAAGGGCGAGTCGGGCCGGAGTCTGGATAGGACACGGCCCGTAGGTCGGTTCGTTTTTTTTAATAATTACGCGCAGAAGAAAAATAAAAGAAATACTAAACGGACTCCAAAAATTCCGAAATAAATTTTCGCGGGCTTCTAAAATAAAGCCGCACAAGGTGAACATTTATTTAGGACCTAAATGCAATTTTGAAAAACGCACATTTTTCCTAAATTCAAATAAAACACCGAAAAACTCCGAAATAAAATCTTATTTGATTTTATTATTAAATCCTCAATATTTCTTTATTTTGGGAAAGTCATTTTATTCCCTCTCTCATATTTTTGTAATAGAAATAATTGATAATAAAATAAATGAAATCAAATGATCCGATTCTCAAAATTTGAGAAAACTCAAATATGAAAATAACGAAATCCCCAACTCTCTCCGTGGGTCATTGAGTTGCTAGAATTTCTAGGATCAACCAAAATGCAAAATAAAATATGGTATGCAATGATGATCTAATGTATAACATTCCAAATTGAAAATTTGGGATGTTACAAACCTACCCCCCTTAAGATGAATCTCGCCCTCGAGATTCGGGTTGGCTAGAAAATAGGTGAGGGTGGTCCTGGAGCAAATCTTCCTCTCATTCCCAGGTGGCTTCATCCTCTGTGTGGTGGCTCCACTGAACTTTGCAAAAATTGATAACTTTGTTGCGAGTGACTCGGCTGGCAAACTCGAGAATCTTAATTGGTCTCTCCTCGTAGGTCAAATCGTTATCCAACTGAATAGTTTCTAAAGGCACTGTGTCTCTCAACGGTATGTCAGCCATCTCCGTGTGACAATTCTTTAACTGAGAAACGTGAAACACATCATGAACTCCTGACAATCCTTCGGGCAATTCCAACTTGTAGGCCAGTTCTCCCATATGCTCCAAAACTCGATATGGTCCTACAAATTGTGGCGCTAACTTCCCTTTAACTCCAAAACGCTTTGTTCCCCGAAGTGGAGATACTCGAAGATAAGCTCTATCTCTGACTTTGTAAACTGTCTCCTTGCGTTTAGAATCTGCATAACTTTTCTGTCTGGATTGGGCTACCTTGAGCCTATCATGAATCAACTTCACCTTCTGTTCAGACTCTTTAATCAAGTCAGGACCAAACAACTGGAGGTCTCCAACTTCGTCCCACAATAACGGTGTCTAGCACCTCCTTCCGTACAAGGCTTCAAAAGGGGCCATCTTTAAACTGGTTTGGTAACTGTTGTTGTAAGAGAACTCTGCATATGGCAAATTATCATCCCAACTAGATCCATAATCTAGCGCACAAGCTCTCAGCATATCCTCCAAAATCTGATTTACTCTCTCGGTCTGTCCATCTGTCTGTGGATGAAAAGTTGTACTGAATTCTAGCCTGGTACCCAAAGTTTCGTGCAACTGCTTCCAAAACTTTGAGGTAAACTGGGTTCCTCTATCTGATACGATACTCCTTGGAACTCCATGCAGACATACGATCCTGGTCATGTATATCTTTGCCAACTTAGCACTGGTGTAAGTGGTCTTTACTGGGATGAAATGAGCTACTTTCGTCAATCGATCAACTACAACCCAAATCGAGTCATAGCCTGAACGAGTACTGGGCAATCCCGTGATAAAATCCATGCCTAGCTTATCCCACTTCCATTCGGGTATCGGCAATGGTTGTAACAATCCTGCTGGCTTCTGATGCTCTGCCTTTACTCTCTGACATACATCACAAACTGCTACATACTCCGCAATATCCTTCTTCATTCTGGTCCACCAGAAAATATCCTTCCAATCCAAATACATCTTGGTATTTCCTGGGTGAATCGAGTATGGTGAGTCGTGTGCCTCTTGCAAAATCAACTTCCTCATCTCCGGGTCATTGGGCACGTAAACGCGGTCTTCAAACCATAGGGTATCGTGCTCATCCTCACGAAATCCTTTAGCTTTTCCTTTGCTCAGTTCTCCTTTATAGCGGCAATCTCTTTGTCAGTTTTCTGAGCTTCCCTGATTCTATCCATCAAAGTTGACTGAATCTCCAATGCTGCTACATAGCCTCTCGGAACTATTTCTACACATAGTTCACGAAGATTTTCTGCTAACTCCTTGGGTATTTCTCCCGTCATTAATGTATTGACTTGGCTCTTACGGCTTAATGCGTCAGCTACTACATTAGCCTTTCCGGGGTGGTAATGCAATCTCATATCGTAATCCTTGATGAGCTCCAACCATCTCCTTTGTCTGAGATTCAACTCCTTCTATGTGAAAATGTACTTCAAACTCTTATGATCCGTGTACACCTCACAATGATTTCCAATGAGGAAATGCCTCCATGTTTTCAAAGCATGCACTACGGCTGCTAATTCCAAATCATGTGTGGCATAATTCAACTCATGAGGTTTCAGTTGTCTTGAGGCATATGAAATAACTCTCCCTTCCTGCATAAGCACTGCTCCAAGTCCTCGACGTGAAGCGTCGCAATACACCTCATAATATTTGGTCTGGTCTGGCAAAATCAACACTGGTGAGGTAACCAAGAGTTTCTTCAACTCCTGTAAACTAGCCTCACATTCCTCCGTCCATATGAACTTGGTATCTTTCTTCAACAACTCAGTCATAGGCTTCGCAATCTTTGAGAAATTCTCAATAAATCTCCGGTAGTATCCTGCGAGTCCAAGAAAACACCGGATCTCTCCAACTGTTGTTGGGGCTTCCCACTTGGTCACGGTATCAACTTTAGTGGGATCTACTGCTATACCTTCTCCAGATATAACGTGTCCGAGGAATCCTACTTCCTTCAACCAAAACTCACATTTGCTGAACTTGGCATATAATTGATGTTCTCTGAGCTTTCCAAGTACCAAACGCAAATGCTCCTTATGCTCCTCTTCATTCTTCGAATAAACAGGATATCATTAATGAACACTACGACGAACTTATCCAAGAACTCCATAAACACTTTGTTCATCATGTTCATAA
Organism: Triticum aestivum; assembly: GCF_018294505.1. Lineage (NCBI taxonomy): Eukaryota > Viridiplantae > Streptophyta > Magnoliopsida > Poales > Poaceae > Triticum > Triticum aestivum. The sequence goes on along the minus strand of NC_057812.1, from coordinate 492,023,551 downwards.
AATAGCAGGTGTGTTAGTCAGACCAAATGACATAACGGTATACTCATACAGCCCATACCTGGTGGTAAAAGCTGTCTTCTGAATATCCTGTTCTTGAATCTTCAACTGGTGGTACCCTAATCGCAGATCGATCTTGGAAAATACCTTAGCTCCTTGCAATCGATCAAACAGATCATTGATCATTGGTAGTGGGTACTTGTTCTTAATCGTTACTTCATTCAATCCTCGATAATCAACAACCATCCTTAATGATCCATCTTTCTTCTCCACTAGTAGTACTAGCGATCCCCAAGGTGAAGAACTTGGGTGAATATATCCCTTATCCAGTAACTCCTTAATCTGCTTCTTAATTTCCACCAAATCCTTTGCTGGCATCCTATATGGTCTCTTTGATATTGGCCCTGTGCCTGGCAATAGCTCAATCAAAAACTCAATATCTCTATCCGATGGCATGCCTGGCAACTCCTCTGGAAATACTTCAGGGAAATCCCTTACCACTGGTACTTCCTCCTGCACAACTCCTGTTAGGCAATTTACTTGATTCCTCTTTGGCACATGTCGAGATACATACTTGATCCTTCTCCCTTCTGGGGTGGTAAGCAAAATTGACTTACTAGCACATTCAATATTCTCTTCATACTTTGTTAACCAATCCATGCCTAATATCACATCCAATCCTTGAGATTCCAATACTATTAGGTTTGAGGGAAAAACATAGTTACCAATCCTTAATGGTAACTGATCACACCATAGACTAGCCACATACTCTGCTCCGGGCGAGGTTACTAACATGGGTGACCTAAGGGCTTGGGTTGATAGGTTATACTTATCCACAAATCCCCTTGAGATGTATGAATGCGATGCACCAGTATCAAAAAGAACGAGTGCAGTAAATGACTTAACTAAAAACTTACCTATTACTGCATCAGGCTGAGCTTCAACCTCCTCTACGCTAACGTGGTTCACCTGTCCCCTGTTGAAAGGGTTCAGCTTCTTCCCAGAACTTCCATTGCCATTTTGGCCTTCAAGACATTCATTGGCATAATGTCCGGTCTTCTGACACTTAAAGCAAGTGACTTGGCTCAGGTCCTTCTTGGCTGGGGTTGATGGGTTGGTGCGATTCTGGCCGTTACTTCCTCCATTGCCATTTCCATTCTTGGTGCCATTGTGATTGTGCGAGCTACCTCCTCCATGGGTATGCTGAAAATGTCCTCCCAGTCTAGGGGTAAAACGTGGCTTCTGCTAAGCTCCTGAAGTGTACTTTCCTTGTCCATACTTCCTCTTGCGATTCTCAATTTGCTGCTGCTTCCCTTCAATCATAAGAGCATGATCTACCAACTCCTGGTAGTTGTTGAAGGTTGCTACCATCAACTGCATGCTCAACTCATCATTCAGTCCTTCCAGAAACTTCTCCTGCTTAGCTGCATCCATAGCAACGTCATCTGGTGCATAACGTGCTAATTTACTAAAGTCCTCCACGTACTGGCCAACTGTCCGTCCTCCTTGGCACAAGTTGCGAAACTCACGCTTCTTCATGGCCATGGCTCCTGCTGAAACATGTGCAGTACGAAAAGCCTGCTGAAACTGGTCCCATGTGACAGTGTCAACTGGGAAAGTGGCGGTGAAATTCTCCCACCATGATGCTGCGGGTCCTTCTAGCTGATGTGTGGCAAACTTCACCTTCTCCGCATCTGTGCATCCTGTTGTAGTCAACTCCCTAGCTGTCTTGCGGAGCCAATCATCTGCTACTATCGGCTCGGTGCTACTGGAAAACACCGGCGGATTCAGCCAAAGAAAACGGGCTAAGTGGTCTATAGGTGGTGGTGGTGGTGGTGGGTTGTTGTTGTTGTTCCCCTGATTCTGATTCTGGACTAGCAACTGCATCAATGTGTTCTGCTGCTGTATCAACTGGGTGAGCTCCGGTGGAAAGGCAAATCTGGGGTCACGTCTCGGAGGCATCTGAGGGGTTTAGAAAAGATGAGATGTAAGAATAGAGGGGGTCTAAAGAGAAAACACTACTCATATGCACATGAGGCAAAAGCAAACAATTCACTTCATTCAATCAAACACGGGCATACAATCGATCTATCTATCGCAAAAGTGCTCGGACTACTATATTTACATGGTGGACTACTACTACTGATGAGGTGGTCTACTAGAAATATTCTTCGGTTGCAGACTCCATGATATCTGCTCCAGCTTCATCAACATAGTCATCATCGCTACTATCTTGATCCGAGTCGGTGTCGTCAATGATGATGTAGTCTTCCGGGCTAATCTCCTTGGGTTCTTCGTCTTCATCTACTGGTATAGGGCCTCCCATAAATATTCCAATCTTCTTGATCAGGTCATCATTCTTTTCCACCAATACTTCAATTTCTTCTTCATAATCTTCATGTGTAGCCTTGAGTTCTTCCTCTAGTTCCTTGATTCTAGTCTTAGCATTCTTTAGATCTATCATGTCGGCGCACATCTGGTTCTCCTATCGTAGAATGTGCTGGTTTAGCTCTTGGATAAAAGCTGCAATTGATATATCCTTTCTGGTGCTGATCATCTCCCAGTGCTCATCTTGGTGCCCACAAATCTGCTAGATAGTATCCTTGAGATCCTTGCGGTAGACTTCTCCAATGCGTCCCATGGCGATGTGAGCTGCCATGCTCTTTCCTAGACTCCAAGTTGGTGCATCAAAAGAAAACTCTATGGGCTCAGTGACTGGCATGAACGTCCTTCCTGGAACTTGAACTTGAATCATCCAGCGCTCTTCTTCACGTAAAGTAGCGTTGTAGGTTCCGGTGAAGCTTGGTACTCCTATGTTCAGGTATCTAGTGACTTCCTTCAACTGACGTCCAAAGGGTGTATCTTCATCCGGTTGTGTGAACTTGTTCCTTGCATCCGCCATCCTAAATGAGTAGAAAAGATGAGAAGTCAGAAGAGAAGAGAATGGATAGTGATCTAGGTCTTTAGCTTAGTGGTCGTGTCCTACATCCAACGTGTGCTCTGATACCATCTCAGTAGCGACCAAACCTCAAACAGTCTGATCTCTGTGCTCCGGTGTCATCCCTGGATCAGTAATGCTGACACCACACGGTACTCAGAGGATTTATAGCAGAGTAGCAATCACACACTTATTACATCGAGTGTCTCAAAAGAGAACTTATTACAATAAATATGGCTTAAGGCCATCTAATAACGATAACAGCGGAAGGCTTGGATGATAAGTGAGTCCATCAACTCCAACGGCATCACTGAGTATAGAACCACGACCTAAAACTCCTTAATCATCATCTGAAAAGTCTGCAACATTAACGTTGCAGCCCGAAATGGGTCAGCACATGGAATATGCTGGCAATGTAACACATAGAGAGTAATGGAATGAAACAGGTATACTATATGCATATTTGGCTGGTGGATAGCTCTATGGTCACAGTTTTGCGTAAAGCCAATTTTCCCCTACTACAAAGGAATAAAATTTATTTAACTATCATGGTAGTTGTTAAACATTGAGAATGATTGACAGCATTCTCAATCCCAATAAAGCATCATCATTAAACATAACCCAACAAAATTAATTTAGAGTAACATGTTGAGATTCACATGATAATCCAGGTACTAGATACTCAAGATGTCCATAACCGAGGACACGGCTAACCATGGTTAGTTTATTACACTCTGCAGAGGTTTGCACACTTTTCCCCACAAGACTCGATCGCCTCCGTTTGGTTTCTCGCACTACATGGTGTTTGAGAAGACGGATGACCGAGACATAGTCTTTCAGAAGCGCTAACACCTTACGATCGGGTAGACCGTACCACCTACATCCCCTACATCTGCTAGTCTACCACTATAAGAGTTTGCACGACTTAGTCAACTATGCTAGAGCCCATAATAGCTTGTGGCTGCACACGGAAGTTTCTAGTATGAATAGTCTCATGATCCCTTTGAGCCTGGGCGGCGGTCCAAAAGAAAATAGGCAAGTCCTGGAATACCCAGGTGCCTCAATCCTCCCAGATGTGTGTTTAAGTTGCCACCTTAGATAAACCATTAATTAACAAAACTCACATCTGTCATGGATATCACTCACCCAATCCACGTCTACTAGCATAGAATGGCATAATAAGCAAATGTAGAAGTAACTCCCAAAGGTTTGATAATAAACAGGTAATAGGTACTACCTCATCTACTTCCCATCCCACAATTTAGTTAGATCATAACCATGCAATGTGTGAGGATTGATCTAATGCAATAAAACTGGGTAGTAGAAAAGGTATGATCAAAGTGTTACTTGCCTTGCTGATGATCCGGGAAACCTAGAGATTCGAAGTAGCAGGCGGCGCACTCCGGGTATTCTATCGTAGACAAACAAACAAGCATACAATAAGTACTCATCTAATGCACAGGTAAAACTCAAATAAGAGATCTAACCAGAAGGTTCAACTTAAGAACTCCGGTTGGCAAAAAGAATCAAATCGAACGAAGCAACGAAAGTCAAACGGCGAAAGAAAACAACTTCGTTCTACTAGTCTGGATCTAGGGCAAATTTTACAGTAGCAAAATCTTGTTTAAGTTGGTTAAACGGATAGAGGGTTTCGAGACGAAACTCTAGGCGCTTGAATCGCCTGATTCCGATAAACGAGCGAAAAGTTATACTAAAACGAAAATCGGATCAGGAATCACGATCAGAAAAATCACGGATTTAATCCAAGAAAAAGAAAAACGATGAACGTTCGTTAGAACGAACGAATGGACGAACGCTCGCTATTTAAATAAATCGGAAAAACCGATCTATTTAAAAAAACCGAATCTAAAAAAAATAAACCGACGAAAAAACCGACGAAAACCGATCGGTTTTTAAAAAAACCGACGGCGCGGATTTCGCGGCGCGGCGAACCTCGGGCGGCGGGACCGACGGCGGCGGCGTCCGGCGGGGCGGGGGGCGGCGGCGCGGTGGCGGGCGACGGCGGCGCGGCACGGCGACGGCGGGCGGGGCTTGGGGCGGCCTGGGGTTAGGGTTTGGCCTGGGGTGGGCCG